>NW_024082040.1:0-82871 GCF_003009895.1 Hyaena hyaena | reverse complement strand
ATCACCATCCCAGACTTTAGCCTCTACTACAAAGCTGTCATCATCAAGACAGTATGGTATTGGCACAAAAACAGACACATAGACCAATGGAACAGAATCGAGAACTCAGAAGTGGACCCAAAAGTATACAGCCAACTAATCTTTGACAAAGCAGGAAAGAATATCAAATGGTATTAGTTTTCCATACCTATATGAGCCCATAAGTTTCAAAGTAAGAGAGGTATGTGTGTGTGTGTGTGTGTGTGTGTGTGTGTGTGTGTGTGTGTGTGAATTTTAGTCACACACAGTTAGTCATCTTTTTTTTTAAGCATACTGACCTAAAGAACAACTGAGAAGGTTAAAATTATCAGTCTTCTGTGACTCAAATTGAAGTGAAATTCAGAGCAATTTAACTGTCTACAGTTAACTAATTATCTATGGTCAACAATTTAGTTTTTCTTGTTTTATTTTCAGTTACATAAATGGAACTTTTGTCAAGTCATAATAAAGGTTCACTTGCTAATAGCAAGAGATATGCTATATTTGTAAGCTCTGAATGGTTACTGTGAGGAACACATTTACGTAGGAGATATATGTGATACCCACAGTCTTAAACAACTACCTTAAGATATCATGTATTAGAATTTTATTTTATTTTTATGAAGGCATGGCTTTTAAAAATGATATTTGCTTAACAAAACATAAAATTAAAAAAAAACAGGTATATAAAACTAATTAAAAAAAAATTCTTACCAAACCAAACTTCTGCCGCCTGTTGCTAGAAGGTCCAACATCCAAGAGATGAATTTTGATTGGAAAGGAATATGAGCTTTTTCAGGTGGCAGGTCACCTGGGGAAAAGGTGGATTCTTCTTCAAAAGCCAACTCTGAGGTTTCTGCTTGGCCCAGAGATCTTTAAAGGAGTTGACTCAGTTAAGGCAGCACAGTGATCTGTGATGTTTCTTGGTTACACGCAGACTTGATGATGACAGCTACAGGGTTATCTAAGTACTTTGAGATTGTGCAAGTTCTCGTTTCTTGGTGCCCAGGAGAGGTTATGCAAGAAGGTCTGGTCCTATGGTACCTGGAGCTGGTTGTGCGGATTACTTTGTTCTTTCTGCAAAGGAGGAAAAGATCTATAGATGTGCAAAGTAAAGTCATTTGTGTGACCTTAAAACAGAAAAGTGTTTTGCTAGAGGATTGCTGGGCTAATCAGATAGCTGAGGGAGCTTCTGTAGCCTGGGAAAATTTTGGCCCTTCGTTCCCCAAGGCCAGTGGTCTGTGAATTTCAAAAAAGCAAATTAGTTCTGTTACAGATCAAGGGCTTTAGGTCAGCAAGCAATGGGTGTGTTAACTTGAAGCAAGTTAACCCTAAGACCCCAGGAGTGCTTTTACAAAATGAGTTATCACCAACAATGCCAACACCTAGAAAAAACATTACTAATATTTGCTAACTATCTCTTTAGACATTTCTCTAGAAATTTGGTCTGTTATAAGAAAAAAAAGAACAAACATAAATTGGTTTATCATATGCAATATTAAAATTATTATATGTAAGTTGATTTTGACCCAGGAGTGAAAAATATATGTATACTGAATCATAAGGGATTTAGGCTAAATGGTTCTTTTTAATAGGAGATGTTAATTGAGAAATATTCTTTACAAACCAAGAAACAAAATAAAGAGATTAGGAAAAAAAATGCTATCATTGTATTTAAAATTAGATTTTATAAATCAAGATCTTAGTATAGAAAGTAAGGAAATTATATATGCATGCTAACACTTTCCAATATTCTATCTTTTGGTTTGTTACACTGTTAATTTTAAAATATAAAGGTTTAGGGGCACCCGGGTGGCTCAGTCGGTAGTGTCCAACTTAAACTCAAGTCATAATCTTGTGGTTTGTGAGTTTGAACCCCATGTTTGAGCCTGCTTTGGATCCTCTGCTTCCCCCCTCTCTGCTCCTCCCATGCTTGTTGTTTCTCTCTATCAAAAATAAACACACACTAAAAATGTCCACTTTATTAAAAAAATTTATTGCATTTATATTCTATTTTCTCTGATTCTTAGTTTTTGTTTTTTTTTAAATGTATTTAATACTTAACAGAGATCATTTTACCCTATATTCTCTATTTTGCTTTGTTTTGGATCATAGTCTGCCCCACGGATTGATCTTCATATAAAATTTTAATAACTTTTTATATGTATTCCCTTTCCTGGATTCTAATATGATGCAACTGTCTTATTTTAAATATTTATTTATATTTGAGAGACAGAGAGACGGAGCATGAGCAGGGGAGGGGCAGAGAGAAAGGGAGACACACAGAGTCCAAAACAGGCTGCAGTCTCCGAGCTGTCAGCACAGAGCATGACACGGGGCTCAAACTCACGAACCCCAAGACCATGACCTGAATTGAAGTCAGATGCTTAAGCCACTAAGCCACCCAGAGGCCCCACAAGTGTCTGCCTTTTACCACCAGAACTAAAAGATCATTTGCATAATTGTAAAATTCTTGGTCCATTATTTCTTTCAGATTTTTGTTAGAATTACTCCATTGTCATTCATAGTGAATGTTGCTACAGAAATTCTGAGGCCTAACTGATTTTCTTCATATAGATGGCTCCTTGTTTTTGCCTAGGCCCACATTTGATTTCCTCTTCATGATTAGGTTCACTGCCTTCAATTGGATTCTTCTTTTCCCTCTGCTGACACACAATGAGGCATTCACTGTAACAACATCTTTATAAGAAATTTTTTTTCTCCTAGAAGGTTTTTTTTCTCTTCTATTATTTTAATTCTATAGAAATACTAGTTATACCCTGATGAATCTCATTTGTCTGATTTCTAAAATTAATAACCATTCTTATGTGATTATTCTTCTCCATTCTTTCTGTTGTGATTTCCCCTGTTCATCATTGTTCTTTCAGGTTATTATTATTTATTATTATTGGATGCTTATTATAAGGCATGAAAGCCTGTGATATTTAACATTTTATTTTTCCCTACATTTCTTTCCTGGGATGCCAGTCCTATGCTTTTGAAGCTTATATTTTTCCTTAAACTGTTTAAATTAGGATTTTTAGAAGATAACTTGTTATTCATAACCCCTTTCAGATTTTGATGAACTCTTCTGTCTGTTTTTGAACTAGACCTTTCGTGAAGTCTCCATTTATCTGCCTCTTAATTTTATCCTTTTTTTTTTTCAGTTCCTTTTCTTCTTAATATGTCTTATGACATTTCTGCTGTTGGTTTATTTGTGATGATTTTTCAATTTTGAAAAAAGAAAAAAAGATTAGCTTTTGTCCACAACGTTTTACTTTAATCAAATTATTTCATAAGGGTGACAGTTAGCATTGGATAATCTATATATTTTTCTAAGCTGCCAGTTTTCAGAAATAGCTCATCTGGCTCTCGGCATGGGTCGGCCATCAGAGCACTGGCCGGCATTTGCAATATCTATCAGAGTTTGAGGTTGAGGCATTCTCCATCTTTCTATATTTTTCCCTTGTTCTTTCTATCATATTTTGTGGGGCACAAAAGAGGAAAATAAAGAAGAGGGTTTTAATCCACTGTCTCTAAACAAAAATTTTGTTCCATAAACTATTATAGCTGAATGTGAGCATTAGTGGTCATTTAATTGACCCATTCTGTTTTATGGGTTGGAAAATTGGGTCCCAGGACTTGATGGCAGAACTAGAACTGGAAGGCAGATGTCTTAATTTATAATCCAGAGCAGAGGGCATTTCTGTTATATTCACAGGCAAAAATAATTTGTGTTCCACTATTATCCCACTGATGTCACCATGGCTCCCCTTCTCTCAGAACATGCGTTACTATTAAACTTCCTGTCTTTCTTTGGCTTTAGTGATGAAGTCTGATTGTTTTGCATAGAAAGCAGAAGGCACAGATGGAATAAAAAACTGCATGTTGTTTAGTTTTTCTTGGGAAAGAGCACTTAAACTCTATTTTTCACTAATCCTGTTTTTTCCATGGAAGAAGAAAAAGAAGTAATAACAAATGACTCAGGAGCATTCACATCCAGTATAAAATTTCTTTTTGAAGCTACAAGGTCAGTGATAGTTCTTGAATCCATAATCTAAGTAGAATAATTTTTTTTGTTATGACTTTGTCAGAACTGATAAAGCAGATCTAGCTATAATATTTCCATTGAGAGCCTAGGGTTCTGACCTTCATAGATGAAAACTTTTATGGTTTTTAGTCATCCACATCTATCAAAGTGAAGAGAATCAAATCTAACAGGAAGTAGCCTCTGCCCTAGACCAGAGGTTAAAGCCTTGTCGTTAGCATTGCCCTTGTCGTTTTTGACCAATTTTTCACCATTGAATTCTTTAAGTCTAACTAAGTAAACTTTACTTACTTGTTCTAATCTGAAGGTCCTGCCTTAATCTTTTATAAGCCATTGACCTTGATCAGATCTAGACCCTAGATTCACTTGCCTGCCCACCTGTATCTAAGGCACTGGCATTCTTCTCTCTGTATTATACTTGCCTAGGATATGATTTACTGAGTGGTTAAAATGCTACTGTTTTCAGAGTCCTTCTCTGTAAGATGCATTACTCCACTTGTGTTCCTTAATCAGTTTCAGCCCAAAGAACAACATGACATGTTTCTAAAAGAATTTACTAGAACTATTTTTAGAATTTTACATTCTCTGTGGGGATTTTTTTCTGGTGTTTACCTTTTCAGAGTTTTATTTAAACATGTTATTTATGAATACAACTATTTAATCTTTTGAGGTCTTAATTTCAATCAATATAATACTTTTTAAAGCCCCGTTTTCTCTCACATTGGTCTATAAACACTGTATAATTGGGAGGTTCTCAGAAATTTGGATTTCATTTTTTTACTGTCTTCACCTCCTGTGAACCCTTTAGAATTCATCTGAGGCATTATCATTTCCAGAAATATTATCCTGACTTTTTCAGGCTCCCTTTTATATTTCAACAATTCCCTGTTCATAGCTCTGCCGGTATCTTTAATAATAGTATGATAATTATATACTTATTTTTCCTTTCCTTTCACATCACTCACCATTCCTAAAGACTTATTCATCTTGATTTTCCTCTATGTTAGCACAATGTGTAGTATGGAATGTGTCTAACAAGTGTTTATTTGTCCATCAAAGCAAGTGCTTAATGGACAAATAAATAAGTCAGTAATGTTAATTCTGCCTTTGCTATAGCAAAAAGAGGCTGAATTGGGCAAATTGTAATGCCCCCCTCTTTATCTGAGATTATGAAATTCTTCATTTTACAGAAGTTTTGAGTAATAAAAGAAGAAACTGGGGCACCTGGGTGGCTTAGTCTATTAGGCATCTGACTCTTGAATTTGGCTCATGTCATGATCTAATGGTTCATGAGTTTGAGCCCCATGTCAGGCTCTGCTTGGAGCCTGCTTGGGATTCCCCCCCTTTCCCTCTTCCTCTGCCCTTCTGTCTCTCTCTCTCTCTCTCTCTCTCAAAAATAAATAAAGAAATAAATGAACTTTTTTTAAAGGAGAAAAAGCATCTAGACAAAAATCTTTATCTTATGATAAACAAGAAACTGAAAATTTTCGCTTGCTGAAAACACAGAATTTGTAAGTTGCAGAATTGGAGCTTCAATCTGATTCTTCTGATGATTGTGATATCATTATTTTTCCATGACACATGGCATACTTATGGAAGTAAGAAATATTAAACGGTTGAGAAATATATATATAATGGTAAACATGAAGTACAATTAAATGCAATAAATATTTAATAAAATTATAGGGACATGGGCCAGGCAGGATAAAATTGGACACAGAAATTTGAAGGATTTGCATAGAAAAGGGAGTACAGGTAGGTAACATTATGAAATACATGGGTGGGCATGATTGGTTTCCTTAGATATTTCAAAAGGTAAGTTGTAGTCATAAGTGCCAGAGGCCCCTGGCTTACTTTGGAAGATTAAGAATTGACAATTACCAGTTTAATGTGAGTAATAATTTTCATTCAGTGCACCTCATGTTTATTTATCCTCACATATTTTTTGGTTATTGTTATGGAATTCATCAGCTATGTGAAGGTGAAATACTGCTACTACTACTACTACTACTACTGTTATTAATAATAATATAATATTGCCTATTAAAATAGTATTCTACACTGAACTCTAAGTCATCACCATACTGGTATTTAGGTCTTTGTTGTTACTATGTTTTTGTCTTTCTGAACTTGTAACTTTTTTAATAGTCTCCCACATTTTCTAATTTTTGTTTTTGTCTCTCTCTATCTGCTTTCTTTTATGGTACTCTCTCTGTTCCTAGATTATAAAGATTATATATTGCCCATATGTTTGTGTTTTTTAAGATTATGGAACATTTTATAAATACTCTCAATGTTTCATTCATAGCTTTTGAAAACCAGTGTAATTTATTTATTTTTTCATTCATTCATTCATATGTATTTTAGGTTTATAAAGTATTTTTAATTTTTTAATGTTTTATTTAAATTTCCATTAGTCAAAATACAGTGTACTATTAGTTTCAGGAGTAAAATTTAGTGATTCATCACTTACACAAACCGCCCAGTGCTTATCATAAGTGCTTTTCCCAATACCCATCATCTATTTAGCCCTCCTCATCTCCAGCAACCCTCAGTTTGTTCTTAATAGTTATGAGTCTGTTTTCTGGTTTGCCTCTCTCTCTTCCTTTTTCTTTCTCTCCCTCTCTGTTGTCTTTCTCTCTTCCCCACATTCGTCTCTTTTGGGAAACCAATATACTTTAATGTAAAGTCTCAAGTTTTATGACTGAGCTATGTAAGTTTACAGTCTTCCTTCAGACATTTATATATATGAAGACCTCACTGGTAAGATATTATTCATTACACAATATTTTGAGCCACTGTTATTTATTTGACAAAATAGATAGTGACTTAATCATTTAGTATAAACTTTCAGTAACAGGGGCACCTGGGTGGATCTGTCACTTAAGCATCTGACTTTAGCTCAGGTCATGATCTCATGGTTTGTCGGTTTGGGCCCGGCATCGGGCTCTGTGCTTACAGCTAACTCAGAACCTGGAGCCTGTTTCGGATTCTGTGTCTTCCTCTCTCTCTGACCCTCCCCTACTCATACTGTCTCTCTCTCAGAAAGAAATTAAACATTAATAATTTTTTTTAAATAAAATAAATTTCTAGTCACAGTAGTGGGGCATTGCCCTTTTTTGTAAGTTTTTCTTCATATATTTATCACAGGTGATGACTTTTCTTGTAAGCCCCTTTCCATTATTAAACATGCATGTTAGAATATAAGAATACTTGAAAATATTTAATATTTGATAATTATATTTGTATATTTTATGTCTTCAAGATATATACAGGTTCCCATTCCAAAGTTTTGGTACTGCTCTTTTACTTTTATTTTGTAGCCACAATTTATTTTTGTTATGTTTGCAGATGAGAAACACATTTAAAAGGAAATATATGAGTAATGAATTGAAAGCTTTGACTTGCTTCTGCTTTCAAACTTCCTTGATATTTATAAATGCAAAATTATTTACTGAGATTCCACTTTCCTATTTTTATTCAGATATCACTCCTGCTCACAGCGAAGTTGACTTCTTAAGACAGATAATTTTGCCCTTGAGATGTTAGGTCACTTTCTGACATCCTGTGAAAGAGTCCACATCTGTTCAAATGATGAATACTCAATCCCATGTGGATTTTTATTTGTGGGAAAAAAGATATCCTCATGGTTATAATTTATTTTATCATTCAAACATGGTTCTATTGTTTCAGCCCAAGTGAGGACTGATCTATTCCCTATTCGTATGCCTAAATAGAATATGTCTGAAGAAGAAATATGGTGTTTGTTAAGGGGTGCACAGCCAGAAAACAGCCTCTTAAAGTTCTAAGTGAATTTTAAAGCCAATTGGAGTTTCTTATTTTCTTGTTTTGCCATTGAAACTATAATTGTACTATCCCTTTACCTTCTTTGATAACTTTTGCACATTTTCTCCATTGATTTTTCAAAACCAACTGGTCTTGCTTCTATTGTTGTTGATTTCTTTTTTCTAAATAATCAAATTAGGTGACACATACTCAGTGAAATCAGAGGCCTCAAAATTTTCACATTCCTTTACCAGTATTTCTATTCAAGAAGATTAATTGTAAAAAACTTTTTTACTTATCCCAACAAAAATCTAAATTATTATACTTACAGAAAAAATATGAGAATTGGTCAGTATGTTGTGCAAAACCTGTTTTATTTCTAATACTTAATGATACAAATATTTATTGAGAATATATAAATTTAAAAAAATATAAAGCTATACTATTTATGTTAGTCACAGTCACATATGCCTATTTGGATTAATCTTGTGGGTTCAAGCCCCGTGTTGGGCTCTGTGCTGACAGCTAGCTCAGAGCCTGCAGCCTGCTTCAGATTCTGTGTCTTCCTCTCTCTTTGACCCTCCCGTGCTCATGCTGTCTCTCTCTCTCTCAGAAATACATAAAACATTAAAAAATAAAATAAAATAAAAATAAAATTTAAGTTAATTAAAGGTAATAAAATTAAATTTTCTCTTCTTCATTTGTAGAAATCACATTTCAATTGTTTCATAGGCATATGTGGTTAGTGGGTACCATATTGAATAGCAGAGAAATAGAGCAGTCGCATCATAGCACAGGATTCCATTAAACAGCATTATGAATCTTGACACTGGATTTTTTTTCTTCAGAACTCACAATAAAAAAATTAATGAACTCACAATAAAGAAAATATATACAAGTACAGCAAATTACAATGGATTATAAAGAATATTTTGATAGACAATATAACAGCAGTTTGTGTAGACATGAAAATATTGCTTATTTCCCCAATATCTAAGTACTGCATTAGCTAATTATTGTATTAGTTCAGAGATATTGCTGTGTGGCTTGTTTTATATTTAGTACATAAAAATTTATCATTTTGAAATAATTTTCACTTGCCTCTCATTTTACCTATTGTACCTCCCATTGATTTATTTCATTTGATAGCTAAGACCTTCAGAATAATGTTGAATGTAATGGTCATAGCAGCACTTTTTTTTTTTTTTTATCAAAATGAAAATGATTCAAAGTTTGACTGCCAAGTATAATTCCTGTTGTATCTATTGTTTATATAAATAGATTATATATTTACATTTTAAAATTTTAACTATATTATATTTGCAATGTCTTTTAGGTAATTTTTCAAATTATAATTAAATATTTAATGCTGTTGATATTTTGCAACCATAAGCAATAAAAGAACATTTATTATATGTAGTGTTACTATCTGTAGTACATAATAGATACTATTTCATAAAAATAGAATGAAATAAACCCAATGTTAGAAAATCGATAAAAGAAATATCTAATAGAAATAGAAGTGTGATTCTATTGCATGAAATATCACTAGCCAAAGGAGAGTGTTATAAAAATTCACATTTAAATAGATTTTTTAAATTTCCAGCATATTTTCATTTGCTTTGTATTTGCACTATAATTTTTTGTCTGTAGCTTTGCTTTTGTCCTAGAGATTATAATCATCTTATTTTCATAGCTTTTGTTAAATAAATAAGCAAATATTTACACTTTCTCACAAAGATTATCCAAATTAATTTCCTTGTGCCTTTTTAAAGTGTAAGAAATTGTATCAGATCTCTCATTTCTAATTATTCTTACTTCTCCTCAGAAACATTCTTATTACATTGCTGAATATTTGTTCCTCTCTATGAACTAATTCTTCCTGTATATGACTTTTGTTGCATATGGAATTACCTTATTCATTTATCACTTTCATTTTATTCTTGTCTGTCAATTTACATTTTTGAAAGTCCATTAATATTTGTCATTGATATGCAGGTAGGGCCAAAATTGGAAAGATTGCCAATGGGTTCCATGTACATCCTGTAATTACCTGAAGATTGTACTCAGGTCCATTTGCTTCCTGCACTTTCCGTGAGCTTGGAAATTATTTGGAGTCATAATGAGAAGAGCCACTCACATCTCTGTTCTAGCCTTCTGTTATTAAGGTTTTGGTCTGGGAAAATGCTCCTGGGAATATACTTCTTTATTCTTTAGTTTGACTCTTTCCACGCGTTCACACTCCATCTTGCAGAAATGTGTCCAAATTTATTGCTGATCTTCCACACTCTGCCTTCTCAGGATGGTAAAAGGCAATGGATTTGTTGATTTAAGCAATTTTTCATTTTCATGTGAATTCTGGGAGGATAAAAAGGAAAGAAAGAGCCATTTCCTTTAAGAGACATATCTAACTGCTCTTTTTGCTACCAGTTGTAAAAACAAATTCTTTTTTAATTTTTCATTGTTGTATGATTGATAAACAAAAAAGCTGTGCATATTTAATGTATACCGCTTGATAAACTTGAACTAAGGCATACACTTATGAGACTATAAATATATACAATACTTTGTACTTAACCTTACTTAAGTTAATACTTAACCATCACCTATAAATGTTTCTTCCTTTCTTTAAAATCTAACAAATTAATTCCTATAGTCTCTTCCCACTCATCAAAGACATTCCCTGCATCTATTTCCCCTGCAATCTTCCATATATTGTGAAATCTGCTAAGCATTTTTTAACATTTTTTTCTGTCTGTTGAAAAAAGTAGTGTTTACAGTGGTATTATCTGTATTTTTTAAAATCAGTTATGTTGGTTTATATGTCAGTGTTTTCTCACATGAATACTTTCTATCTTATCAATACTTTAAGTTCTTACATTAAGGAAAATCTCTATTATGCCCTTAAACTTGAGTATTTGCATTTATTTACCATGGACAGAATCTGTTTAAAATAATTTTGGGGTGCCTAGGTGGCTCAGTTGGTTTGATCATCAGACTCTTGATCTGCTCAGGTCTGCCTCTGCCTCAGATTTAAATACTGAATTTTTAGAAATATTTATTTTTTCACATTTGAAAATGTCTTACCTTTTATAAAAAAATTGTGTCAAAGTCTCTTCTATTTGTAGACAAATATCCTCATAATATTTTTGTATATTATTTTCCTTATTTAAAAATTTTATTGTTTATTTGATTAACTATTTTGTCATTAGGGAAAACTTCCCAAACTTTCAAACTATAGGCATTCTATGACTGGTGATTCTTAGTTCTCTAGCTCTGTTAGAATATCTGGACTCCATACTATTGGTGGCTGGAGTGCATATCATCAATGCAAGTGATGATTTATAAAAGAATTTTTGGATTCCTGGCCAGGTAGTTGCATCAGTACATCAGATGGAAGACTAGGAAGAAAAGACTGGTCATTGAAGGCCAAAAGTTCCCATTTGGTTTTTCTAGACTCACCACCTGTTTTAGAAATGCCCCAGTGCCGGGAGCCTCGCCGGCCTCTCTGGATGGCAATCACAGCAAGGAAATGGCAATATTTGCAGCTCCTGCCATGAGAAATGAAGGCTCGTATCTCCTTCTGCTCATGTTGGATATAAGCCTGCTGGTATTGACCAGGCCTCCCAATATTCCGTATCAGACCCATATTCTGAATACAGATACCTCATAAGGAAAAGCATATTCCTGCCTTTACGAAAGAGACTTTAGATGAAAGCTCTATGGGGAAAATTGTCAAAAGGCTCTTCCTATGGGCCTTGCAGATCCGAGACTTAGGGGGTTAAGAACACAAGAATTACAATTGAGCCTGGCCCTGAGACCAAGGGCCTATTTTGGGGTTAAGAGCAAAACATAGTTACCACTTAGACCTTTGCTAATTGGTGAAACATAACAGTCCCTTCCTCAAGGCCTACTTTCCACAAACACCCTCTCTTACATTGGCAGCTGGGATGAGGATAGATAACAGTAGCTAAAACATAACCCAGGGGCAAAAGACTGACCCATTCAGGGTCCCCATGTTAGTCTCCACAAACAAACCAATTCATAAACATTCATCCTCTTGAGAACCAGACAAAATACTCCTAACTTACCTATATACAATTTGACCTATATGTTATCCTATTTTTCACTAAGAACATTCTGTTATTTCCTAGGTCAGAATAATTCTACTATTGTTATCACAAAAGACCTCCCATTGTAAGAAAGTCCATTCTATGACTTCATCTTGTTGCTGAACCTTTAAATAAAGACACAAAAACCGACAGGACAGAGATGCCTTCCTGATGATCAGAAGGAATCTCCGGGGTATCTCTCTCTCTCTCTCTCTCTCTCTCTCTCTCTCTCTCTCTCTCGCTGACACCGTCCATCCTTCAGGGACCCCTGGATCTGCCGGAGCCGGCTCCGCCTCCGGGACCCCACCTCAGAGAGTTGATATTCTTGACTCCAGCCTCAGGGCAAACATTGACATCAATATTTAGTGCTCAGGATCAACACTTGTTTGTTTGTTTGTTTGTTTGTTTTTCTTGTCCTACCACCCAAATCTAGCATCAACCCCTAATCACACTTCTGAGTGTAAAATTAATAGTTTTGGCAGTCTTTTCTGATAGTACTCTTCCTTCTTCAAAGCACAGGTGCGAATTTATATTACTTCATTGTCTTTTTATTCCCCAGTGGTATTTAGAAGGATAGAAAAGTGAAGGCAGATACTTCCTTATCTAACATGGATTAGTTTGGTCCTCATGTTTTCCCCAGGATCTGATTTATAGATAGTACATGTGTAGCAGCTGCGACAGTTTGTTCTTATTAATCTTATACTTGTTATTTTTGAATTATCAACTTCTTTTTTGGCAGTAAATTCGCTTGATTCCATTAAGAGTATGCATCCTGATTCTGAATTTTAAGTCCTTATTTATATACTTATGTTCAGTACTGAACTTTCCTAACGGGAAAATTAAGCATAATAATTAATGATGGTATATTGTTCCCCTCAAACTTTGGGGACATGACTTATGGCTTTGGTGATGAAAGGTAATTGTTTTCTAGTAAAGAATTCATCACAATTGTATTTAAAATCTTTCCTTGGATTGTTCTTAGGAGTTAAAGAGCAAAGTGATTCTTACCTCATTCCATTTTCAGATGCTAATGATTAGAAGTGATTCTTAACATTATAGCTATTACTCAATATTATCAGTCTTTTATTATTACTTTTCAGAAAGTAATATATCTAATATTGATAGATGAAGTGAGAGAACTCAAATGAATGTTTAAGACTGTTTCCTAAACTTTTCTTCAAGCTTGTTGTTACTTCATCACTGTATTTGACAGTGAGCCCTTTAAGCAGAGCTTGGTAGATACATAACATAAAAGATTGCATTTTAGTGTACAAGTCCTTCTGACAGTGAACACTTAAAATGTATATCATGTAAGAGTTGAAAAATGAATTTAGTTTTACCAAGTATGTAAATGCCTATGTGTAGTGAAAAATATACTTGAGTAAGTATTCACTCTATGATGCACATTTATGTTTAGATAAAAATATAGCAGCTAGCAATAGTGAGTTATAAATCATAGTCTTTTTCTGCAAATGAAGAATAATGAGTAACCTTATCTAATATAAGATAGAAAATCAAACCAAAAACTTTAACTGATAAACTAAAAGCATAAAAATGATATGAATATATTTTTCTGAAGCTTAAGCATGTATTTTATGATATTCTAAATTTAAAAAGTGCATGAAATAGTTTTAAAAACCAAGTTACAAAATATAAATCTAAAGGATTTTTGTCTAAATTAATGGATCTTCTTTTTGAAAATCTGCTTGCTCACCTCAAACATTACCTGCAACATGAGTACATTTTCAGGTAGTGTGAATTCATGTAATTTTCTAAGTGGGTCAGGACATTTGCTTTTTGGAAGAGTGTAGGGCACTGGAAATACACAGACTCTCACCAGAATGTTGAGTCTGGATGAAGTGAAATAAGGCAAGGAATTGATATGAGGAAAATTCACCAAAGAGCCTTGGGAAGGGATTGTCAAATTTCTTGTTATTCTTCCAACCATTGTCAAGACATTAATGGAGATTCAAGAGATTTCTCATACAAAGTGGCAGTGTTTGTCAGAGGGAAGTCTGTTCTCTCACCCCCAAATGAATAGTCTCTAAGCTACAAAAGTCTGGTGTTTCTGAACATAATGGAAGGTGGAATATTTCTGATCATAGAGTGGAGATATTGTCATGTGACTCCTAGATTTAGGGCAGAGAAATGTGTTGGTAATTGACTTTTACATCATGACTTGTGAAAGAGGCTGAGTGAAATGTCTGTCACATGGAGTGCATTAGTTTCCTATGGCTGCTGTGACAAATTACCACAAACTTTGTGTTTTAATACAACATGCATTTAGTCTTTTACAGTTCTGAAGTCCAGGAGTCTGAAATCAGTATAATTGGGCCAAAATCAGATTGTTAGCAGGGCTATGCTCCTTCCAGAGTCTGAGAGAGAATCTCTTCCTTCCTTCCTCCAGCTTCTGGTGGGGACTGTCCTTTCTTGGATTGTGGCCACATCACTCTAGTCTTCAAGACCAGAAGACTTCAAATCTTTGTCTGCTCTGTCTTCACATCACCTTCTTCTCTATGTATAAAAAAATATCTCCCCATCTTTTTTTTTTAAATTAGGGTATCTGTGATTGTATTTATGGCCCACTCATATATCCAGAATAATCTCTGTATCTCAAGATACTTAACCTAATCTGAGAAGACCCAGTTTTGCCATATAAGGTAGCATTAGTAGGTTTCAGGAATAAGAACCTCTTTGGGAGGTCAGTTTGAATCCACCACATGGGGTCAGTAGAGATGACTCAATGAGTGAAATTTTGCCCTTACAATCAAGGCCTCAGTATGAGTTCACAAGAAAAGATTTAAGGAAGATATCTATGATTCTGTGCCTTAAAAGAGCATGCCATTAAGAGACATTACTTTCATGTCCAAATCAATTAGCCATTAAAATATGTGTGTAAAAATCTTAAGAGGTAAGTAAAATATTAGACTCATATAAAACAATAAATTGTTTTAAAAGAAAAAACACATATTTGAAAAAAATACTGTGGAAAAATTCTGGAAATGAAAATGTGGTAGGAATGAGTGTAGAGGTGAATAATAGTAGAGTACTTTAATACCCTCCTTGCATTAATGGGTAGTTGATCAGAGAGAAGATAATATAGGTGAGCAAACAACATATTAGACCAAATGGGCTTAACAGATATACAGTAAAACCTTGGTTTGTGAGCACAAATCATTCCAGAAACATGCTTGTAATCCAAAACATTTTTACATCAAAGCGAATTTCAAGAACTATTGGCTTGGGTGTGATCATGAGACGTTCGGTGTCATGTACTACTTACATTACAAGACATTGCTCACGTATCAAGTTAAAGTTTATTTAAAATGTTTGCTATCTTGAGGAACACTCAAGAACAAGTTACTCGCAATCCAAGGTTTTACTATATACAAAACATTTCATTCAAAAGCAACAGTGGGGCGCCTAGGTGGCTTACTGGGTTAAGCGTCCGACTTTCGCTTAGGTCATGATCTCGCTGTTCATGGGTTCGAGCCCCGCGTTGGGCTCTGTGCTGACTGCCAGCTCAGAGCCTGGAGCCTGTTTCAGTCTGTGACTCCCTCTCTCTCTGACCCTCCCCTGCTCACTCTGTCTCTCTCTCTCTCCTAGAAATAAATAAAACATTAAAAAAAAATTAAAAAAAAAAAAGCAACAGAATAGGGGCGGCTGGGTGGCTCAGTTTGTTAAGCATCCAACTTCAGCTCAGGTCATGATCTCACAGTTTGTGAACCCTGTGTTGGACTCTCAGGTCATGATCTCACAGTTTGTGAACCCTGTGTCGGACTCTGTGTCGAGAGCTCAGAGCCTGGAGCCTGTTTTGCATTCTGTGTCTCCCACCCTCTGCCTCTCTCCTGCTTGTGCTCTGTCTCTTTCTAAAAAATAAATAAATATTTTTTAAAAAAGCAACAGAATATACATTTTTATCAAGTGCACATGGAACATTCTCTAGGACAGATTGTATCATATGCAACAAAAAGTCTTCATGTATTTAACAGGTATGACATATCAAGCATCTTTTCTTACTAGAAGTATATGAAACTAGAAATCAGTTACAAGAAGAAAACTGGAAAGTTCACAAAAATGTGAGATTAAATAACAATGCTACTTGGACAACCAATGGGTCAAAGAAAAAATCAAAAGAGAAATTTAAAAAATACCTTGAGATAAGTAAAAATGGAAATACAACAAAATGTATCGGATACAACAAAAGCAGTTTTAAAAGGGAAGATCACAGTGATAAATACCTACGTCACAAAACAAGAAAAGTCTCAAAACATCTAACTTTACACCTCAAGGAACTAGGAAAAGAAGAACAAATAAAGACCAAAGTTAACAGAAGGAAGAGAATAACAAAGATTAGAGGAGAAACAAATGAAATAGACAGTACAATTATAATAGAAAACGGTCAGTTAAAGTAAGAGTTGGTTCTTTGAAAAGAGAATAAATTTGACAAACCTTTACCTAGATTCATAGAGAAAGAGAGAATTTAAAAAGGTAAAATCAGAAATGAAAGAGAAGTTACAGTTCATAACCCAGAAATATAAAAGATCATAAGAAACTAGTAAGTGTGAACATTTATATGCCAACAAATTGGAAAATCTAGAAGAAATTGATACATTCCTAGAAACATACAATCTACCAAGATGAATCATGAAGAAATAGAAAATATGAGCAGACAGATTACTAGTGAGGAGGCTGACTCAGTAATCAAAAATGTCCCAACAAACAAAAGTCCAGAATCAGATAGCTTCATTGGTGCATTCTACCAAACATTGAAAGGATTAATACCAATTCTTTTCAAACTCTTCCAAAAAGGAGATGAGGAGGCAACTTTTCTAAAACCATTTTACAAGGCTGGTATTACACTGATACTAAAACCAGACAAGGATACCACAGGAAAGGAAAATTACAGGTCAATATCTTTGATTAACATGGATGCAAAAGTCTCCACAAAATTAAGCAAACTGAATTCAACAGCATATTAAAAGAAAAATATAACATGATATAACATGTCACTTATATTCCAGTGATGTAAGGCTGGTGCAACATCTGCAAATATGTAACTGGGTTACACCACATTAACAAAATGAAGGAAAAATCGGATGATCACCTCAATGATTGCAGAAAAAAACAGTTGACAAAATTCAACATCCATTTATGATAAAAATCCTCAACAAAGACATCATTTGTGACAACATGGATAGATTTAGGGGTACAGTGCTAAATAAGTCAGTCAGAGAAAGTCAAATACCACATGATCACTCTTACATGTGGAATCGAAAACAAACACACACATACATGCTCATATGTAAATATATACAGAACAGAGTGGTGGTTGTCAGAGACTCGGCATTGGTGGGGCAGTGGAGAGACATGGTAGGAGAAATGGGTGATGGGTCAAAAGATGTAAAAAAACAAATTAAATAAAAGCAAGATATTAACAAGTAAAGAAAAAATCTTTGCAATGTACTGTGATTGGTTTCTTGCCAATGGACATTCTCAGATAAATGAAGAAAATATGTAATGAAACTAAAATTTCAATGGAAAAATTTCATATCTATTTTTAATATACTTTTAATTCCTTAGTTTAAGGAATTGATATTGTCTAATAATAATTAAATAGAAAATAATATTTTTGTTGTATTTTTTTAAATGTAAGCTCAATGCTTAATATGGGGCTTGAATTCATGCCCCAAGATCAAGAGTATCACACTCTCCTGACTGAGCCTGCCAGGTGCCTCAAAAGAATGTTGAAATATTTAAATTATAATTGATTAACTGCTCCAGTAAGATGTATTTATACAAATAAATTTAAAACTCAAGACAGTAATGACCCCAAGAACTCCAAAGACAAGGAGACATAAAAATACCAAGAGAAAATAAAATCACATAATTATTTGACATAGAAATTCCATTTCTAGTATCTCTGCCAAGGTAAGCTTGATTTTTTTTTTTTAAATTTCAGGAAGAACCAATAAAAAGTAAAAACAATATATAGTGAAATAATTCTGCATTGAAGAGAGAATAAAGAAGATAGAATGAAGAGGGGCAAAGAGGAAAGCAAAGCTTCTGTACGTTTACCTTGTTTTATTAGTTAGACTTTGAAAGAATGTGGTTTACATGTTTTAGAAAGCAGTATTGTAGGAAAAAGAAAAACAATTCTAAAACTTGAAGATGAACTGAGACTAGATTTATACCAAGTTGGCAACAAAACCAATTATAACAAATGGTTTTGAAACATGTTTATAGTGACTGTAACGCTTAGCACCGAGTACAAATAGATATGCAAAGAAATGTTAAACATCATTCATGAGTCTTATTTTAGTATCATCATTTTTATTGCCATTTGAAACTATCAAATGTATATTAAAGCATAAAACAAGCAAGAAAATATGGTGTTTTAAGAGCCAAGATTTTTAGCATAATAAACAAAAACCATAGTTAAAAATGTTTAAGTAAATCACTGTAATCTTAAAAGTCAAATGACTTTATCTTTTAGAAATAAATGTATTTCTTAGCTGCCCATAGAAATACCTGGAAAATAATGTTCTAAAAAATTTTGTGTCCCAGGCACCCATATTATGGCTTATAAATGCCATTTTTTTCTAAAAGAAATGGAGTTAGAAAATGGAAGATTTCAGATATCAGGCTGAAAAATGCACATGGAATCAAAGATCTTGTACCAGAAAGCAAGAAGCTGCTGGAATTATGTTCAAAAGGGCCGAGAAATAAACTTGAGGAGAATCTCACTATCCAAGAATGGAGCAATTTGATCATGAAAATGAATAACAACTCACTTATTTAAATATATCAAATATATAAAATCCATTTGGGATTCAAGAGAATCAATGTCTTACTCTCAAAATTAATAAGGAGAAATTAAGCCTATATTCTCTTTCTTGTAAGCTAATGGTAAGTGGAGAAAACATTCTTCTGCATAATAAATACGGAAAAGATACTTTTTAAAGGAATAATAGAGCTAGGCAGCCATCATAAGTGGATGATACAACAATCAAGTGAAAGGTTAATGAGAAATTTTATAATGGCTGAATCACACTGACAACATCTTTGCTTGGTGATCAGTCATCAGTCTTAGCATCTTCAAAATTGAATCACATGTTTTATGTATATTAATACAATGCAGTGAGAATACACATCACAACCTATGTATTATTTTTATAAATAAATCTTTTTATCTCAGAAAGTCTCTAGAGCTGGTTACAAATGCATTTTTTAAATGAGAAGAGTTACAAGTTTAAGGATTGATTCTATTATGAAGCAATCACATATATCCAGGAAGTATCTGTAATAGTGATTCGGTGTCTTCAACAAATATCTGACCAGGAAAAGAAAGGATAATTGGTACAGATTAAGAAGTTTTAAGAGACATAACATACAAATACACTTTGTGGGTCTTGTTTTGTTTCCCTTATTTGGATGAGTCAACTTTAGAAAGACATTTTAGTCAACTAGAAAGTTTTGAATACTGACTAGGCATTAAATATGTTAAACTATTATCTTTTGCTAGGTTGGATGAAGCTACTGAAATTATTATGAAACAAACCAAAAACCCAGGCATTTGTGAAATATATTCAATTACTTACTTGTAAGATAAAAAAAAAAAAAACTATCTGGAATATTTTGGAAATTACTCCAAATAGAAAAAATGAAAACAAACCAAACAAATAAAAACAAAAGCAGAAGAACATAAATTAAAAAAATAAAGACTAGAAAGATGTTTATAATTCTTAAAGATGGGGAAGAGGTATATGGGGTTCATTATATAATTATTACTGCTCTTAGATAAAGTAAAAATTTCCATTTAAATTTTTTTTTTTTATGTTTTATTTATTTTTAGGAGAGAGACAGAGACAGCGCAAGCAGGGGAGGGTCAGAGAGAGAGGCAGACACAGACTGAAACAGGCTCCAGGCTCTGAGCTGGCAGTCAGCACAGAGCCCGACGCGGGGCTCGAACCCACGAACCGCGAGATCATGACCTCAGCGAAAGTCGGATGCTTAACCGACTAAGCCACCCAGGCGCCCCTAAAAATTTCCATTTAAAAAAGAAATACTGAGAAAAGACACAGTACCACATAGAGAAGCAATCATTTGACTGGCAGTAGGTTTTACAACTCTACTAATAATGGCCAGAAGATAATGGAATAATATTTTGAAAGTGCTGATGGAAAAAAAAAAAGCTGCCAATCTCAGATTGCCTAATCTTTTACGTATCAATCAAAATTGAACATGATATAAAGGTATATCCCATTCAAAGACTAAGACTTTACTAATAAGTGAATGTGAGGATTTTTGTGTAAGATATGTTGAAAAATAGTGGTTAATTGTATTTTTAAATATCTTGAAAATCTCTATCAACTAGGTGACAATTGTGATATGTCAACCGGTAGAAAATGAAATAGAAAGAAGGCAACTACAGAGGAAGAGACCTAATTAATACAAAAGCATGGGATTCATTGCCAGTACAAATATATATTCAGAACTAGATTATAGGATGCTAGGAAGTGTATGGTAAGGGCTAAGACTTGCAGAGAAACTGTCAATCACGACATATAGTATCTTGCCTGTCCTATAGAATTTGAACATACTGCATAGAAACAGAGTATTTTGGGGCACCTGGGTGGCTCAGTCGGTTGAGCATCTGCCTTTGGCTCAGGTCATGATCTCACAGTTTGTGAGTTTGAGCCCCGCATGAGGTTCTGCGATGGCAGCTTGGAGACTGAAGCCTGCTTCAGATTCTGTGTCTCCCTCTCTCTGCCCCTCCCCTACTCACACTCTGTCTCTATCTCTCTCAAACATAAATAAATGTTAAAACAAAAATTAAAAAAAAAGAAACAGTATTTTTCAAAGGGCATTAGAGAGATTATTTCTAGAGTCAAGATTACATTAGAAGAGGATCCCTCTGTTAGTAGTAATATATGTGTTAGATTTTGAGGAGAAAAGATAGAATTTGAGAAGAGATAGGCAACAAAATAGGAGATTATTGCATAATGAAAAATATTACAAAATCTGATATTAAAGTAACCAAAGTGTTGATAAAGATAAAAGGACAGATTTAGAAAATATTTAGGAGGGGAGTCTGAAGAATTTGGGTAATGTTTGGTTCAGAGTGTGAATGAAGTATAAAGATACAGGACTCACTCCCGATGTCTGTCTGGGTGTTTTAGGGGACAGTCATGCTGCCCTTTGAAATGAGACATACAGAACATCTAATTTTAATGGTAGAAGCAAATGTAATACATTTATCTGGGTATTGTTGAGTTCATGGTAACTTTGTGGCATTCAGGTCCAAATAACCACTGGGAATTTAATATATCTGGTGTAAAAAACGAATGTATTGTTCTGGAGCTTAGGAGTGAAAAAGGGTAATATTTTAGGAGGTATTGCACTTATGACAATGGATAAATATCTTTCACCTGGAATGAGAAAAGAAGATTAAGGAGCCCTGAAGAACATAGGTATTTGTAAGCTGAGAATATACGGGGGAACATATAGTGAATGCTAAGATATTTGCAAAGATGTTATGAGAGAAATGAGGGGGCCTAGTCATGTATGAGTTTTATCAAAGATATATATTTAAAATTTAAAAAGTCTTCTAAATTACTATATAACATTGGTGGAATCTTTTTCAGAATAAATCTAATGTAATAGAAAGCACAAGTAAAATTTAAGTATGGAAGGACATGAGTGGTATAATCTCTCCCTACAGTTTTAGGGGCAGGTAATAAAAGGAAAGGAAGAATGAAGAGTTTTTGTTTTCTTATTTTTGTGTTCTTGAGGAAAAGCTAAAGAAAGTAAATCTAAACAAAAGGACAGATACAATTTTGAAAAAAGAAATAGTAGATGTTGCAAATTCAGGGAAGAGCAAGGACCAAATAATTAAATGTGTAATTTCTGGTCAAACATTATAGGAGATTGGATCAATACTTAGGTGGGAAAATTGAACTGTAATAGCACATCTAGTTCTCAGAGACTACAGAAGGAAATGAAGTAAGAGCAAACATAGAGGCATCTTTAGAGATATGAGCAAGCATGTGAATTGAATGAAATCCTCGAGAGAGCTAATATATAGGCTAAAAATTTATAGCTCAGAAATCGAATTATTATTAAGCACCAAACAAACCACTGAAGTTAGGAAACATGAATGTGTTTTTTTCTTCTGCCCCACTTTGTGAGTCCCTGATCCAAGGTAGGTGGTTTATATCTTAGAAACAAAGACTAAGAGTGCCTGGGATGGCTTAGTCAGTTAAGCACATGACTCTTGATTTTGTCTCAGGTCATTGTATCATGGTTTGTGAAATCAAGCCCCATGTCAGGCTCTACGCTGACAGTGCAGAGCCTGCTTGGGATTCCCTCTCCCTCTCTCTGCCCCTCTCCAATATGTACACTCTCTCTATCCCAAAATAAGAAAACAAACAAATAAATAAGAAAGAGGAAAGGGATGACGTATTGAGGACAATATCAAAGGAATGGCTATAGGGATTTATTTTTTGATTAGAGAGTGAAATAGATGAGTAGCATAAAGCTGAAAGGGTGAAGGTCATAGTTACACAAGGTATATCATATGGAACACACAAAAATTTATATTATAAAACTTAATAAATATTTAATATTATTTTTAAAAAAATTTTTTTTTATGTTTTTTTTTTATTTATTTCTAGGAGAGAGAGAGAGAGACAGCGCTAGCAGAGGAGGGTCAGAGGGAGAGGGAGTCACAGACTGAAACAGGCTCCAGGCTCTGAGCTGGCAGTCAGCACAGAGCCCGACGCGGGGCTCGAACCCACGAACCGCGAGATCATGGCCCAAGCGAAAGTCGGACGATTAACCGACTAAGCCACCCAGGCGCCCCTATTTTTAAAAATTTTAGAATAGCACCGATTCTATCTTTTTGTAACAGTGTCCTATTACAAAAGGTGAAAATTGGCAATGTGGCAAACTTCAGAATGAAAGAAGTGTATTCTCATAGTTCTCAATACCAGAAGTCCAGGATTAAACTCAGCAGATCCATGCTCTAGGAGATAATCCTTTGTGTCTTCCAGCTTTTGGTAGCTCCTTCTTTGACTTATTGCATAATTCCAATTTCTGTTTTCATTTTCACGTGGCGTTCATTCCTGTGTCTTTGGATCTTCTGCTTTTCTGTTTCTTCTAAGGACACCTGCTATTAAACTTAGGGTTTGCTCTAATCCAGAGTCATCTCATTTTATAATATTTAATTTAAATACAACTGCAAGCCCTAATTCCAAAAAAATCATATTCTGTGATTGTGAGTTGATATATCTTTTTTGAGGGAGCACACAATTCAACCCCTTACCCTGGGTATCTGTAAGAAGTTTGTGGATGGGTGGCCTTCTCTTTAAAGGAAGAGGTATACTAAAAGAAAGGTAATGCAATCAGGTTAGGGATCAGAGTTGGATGGAAGAGATTCTGTTAAGTGGTTGAATATTTAAGACAATGTGCTATCACATAGGAAAGCATTGGGATGAATATAGGCATGCAAAATCCAGGGCACAGTGACAAGGAGGCAAGCAGGTAAGTAGAATTGATTGGAAGATGCTTGCATTTCAGGAGGTGGCCAATGGCAATAGGGAAGGATGTCCTAGAAGGACTTACCTAGATACTATCTGGTTTCTGAAGCTTTTTGCAGAATTCAAAGGGAATGTTGTTGAGAAGTTTTATGGCATATTTGAAGATAATTCTCCTGAGACTTTTTTCTAGATATTTCCCAAAAGATATTTCTGAAATTACAAATGGTAGAATATGTTTTCTCTTCTTAGATTATTGCTAGTAGGTTCAGGGCTCTGAATAGAGAAGAATAAGCATGATGTCATCACTTTCTTTACATAAAGTCAAAATAAGAAAACTTTAAATATAGATAATAATGTATTAATAAAGAATTATACAAATGTTTCAATATTTTGTTTAGTTGGAAACTACCAGTTTGACATAATTGTAGGTTTTGTTAATTTGTTTTCTTGTGCATCTTATCTGAAGTACACAAAGCAGTTGCCCTACTGTTAATGAGGACATTTGTGACAGTCAGGGCTCTGTTTCAACAGATTAGGCTACCACACCAGAGCAATGGATTTTACGATCTTTCTTTGTTCAGTTAAAAAAACTACTTCTGATTGAAAACTTGGAATATATGTTCAGTGAACTCCTGTACATATTTGAAAGTTTGAAAGAAGGAGTATTAACATAGAGCTCCTGAATGATATGTGAAAAATGTTAAACATTAAATAAAAATTAAATTAACTTTCACATGGGTAATTCCTTTGAATTTTCAATTTAAAGTTAATAGAGAATTTATTTTTAGTAATGAGATTTCTAAACTCCATGTTTTTAATACACTCTCCCAAGTTTGAATATTTTATTTTAAAAAGTCACTTAGTCATTTTAAAATTAAGCATTCTTCTGAACTCTGCCATAAAACTTTTAATTTTTTTAATGTTTTATTTATTTCTGAGAGAGAGAGATAGAGATAGAGAGAGAGCATGAGCAGGGGAGGGTCAGAGAGAGAGAGGAAGATGCAGAATCTGAAGCAGGCTCCAGGCTCTGAGCTAGCTGTCAGCACAGATCCCGATGCAGGGCTCGAACCCATGAATCGTGAGATCATGACCTGAGCCAAAGTTGGACACTTAACCGACTGAGCCACCCAGGTGCCCCATGCCATAAAAATTTTATCTCATGGTTCATATATATGAATCCTATATTGTGTCTGATGACATTTTCTATATAGACTAATAATATATTGTTTTAAAGCAGCAATGATAAAACAACTCTCTTGCATTCTTTATTACTTCTAAATCTTTTCAAAAGCATTCAATGCTTGATATACAGAAAAGTAGTCCTATTTATAATTCAGTGGGAGATGTGTATGTCCAATGGCTAAAGTCATCTTTATATGTAAGTATATCTTCACAAATATCCAAAAGAGAACAAATAACCAACAATATTAGAAAATATGTATAGTTATCTATAGTTCTATAGTGCCCAACCACAGTGCTTCCTAAATGCCAGTGACTGTTCCTAGATAAATTGTTTTATATGACTATTCATTAAATAATAACTTACAAATTAATTGACTTATTAAATCTCTTGTAAATTCTTCACTAAAGTTAGAAGTGTCAAAGAAACCTTAGATACTAATTAAGACACTAAGACTACAAGTGTAAATGAGGTATAGCTTCTTCAGTTACTCAGTCTGGTGAAATGTCTTGTCTTATTATAATTTAAAATGAATTTTTAAAATTGTATTTATTTTGAGAGAGAGAGAGATATTGAGAGAGAGAGAGAGGGAAAGAGTGAGCATGGGGGAGACGAAGAGAGAGAGGAAGAGAGAGAATTCCAAGCAGGCTCTACACTGTCAGCCTGGAGCCTGAAGCAGAGCTTGATCTCAAAAAATGCAAGATCATTCCCAAGCTGAGAGATCAAGCGTCAGACGTTTAATCATCTGAGCCACCTAGGTGCCCCTAAAGTGAATTTTATTAGTTACTGATACTCTACACTGATATATTGATTCATGTACCATACATCCTCTATTTTTGTTTATTGAATCTATGAAGCATCTTACTGGATGTATATCATATAATAAGATCTAAAGAATCCTTGGATAGTGACTTACAAATATTTTAATCAAGTATTACATAAACCCCCCAAAATAATTTTATTCTTTGTATCCAAGTTTTCTAAAATAGAAATAAATATCTTGACAATTTCAAGGGAATTAATTTATACTGCATTTATTCTGTACTTTAATACTAAGAGCAAGATAAATTAGTAAGAGTACATTATATTACAATTTGGTAATATTTACCAAAAAATAATGTTTCATGTAGACAATATTGTGTAAATGTAATCTTAGAACATTTGAAAAAAGAGCATTTTCTTTAATAATATTAACTGGATTTAAAAATCAATAGAATATATGCATATTTAAAAACATTTTTATTTTTCATTTTTAACTCATATTTCTTTATTTTTGAAGACTTTGTATGGAGGGTATAGAAAAGTATATAAATCATATTCTCTTTTTTTTTAATATTTTTATTTATTTCTAGGAGAGAGAGAAAGAGAGAGAGAGACAGCGTGAGCAGGGGAGGGTCAGAGAGAGAGGGAGACACAGACTCTGAAATAGGCTGCAGGCTCTGAGCTGGCAGTCAGCACAGAGCCCGACGCGGGCTCGAACCCACGAACCACGAGACCATGACCTAAGCGAAAGTCGGACGCTTAAGCAACTAAGCCACCCAGGCGCCCCTAAATCATATTTTTAAGTTAAAAGTGCATAACTCTATCTGTTTAAGTATATCTGATTTCTGTATCCTAAAATATTTTCAACAGTTTTCAGGAATGATATAAAGATTATAAGTAGCTATTGCCTTTTGGAAGAGAAAGTAGTGTAGAATAAGTGGTGTTCCCTTTAAAAATAATTAAGTTAATTAATTGAGAGATGAACAGTATATTTTCATTTAGAAGCCTAACAAAGTTGATTAATGCTTTAAAGAATTTCAAATATTCCCTTTGTGTTGGAATATATTGTTCTAGAGTTCCTACTTCACTAGGTGTTTTAACTTGTTTTTTAAAATATGATTGAGACATTGGAATAAATGATAACTATCATAAGAATTTTGATTTCTTTCCTTGGCAAGCTTTGAAAAATCTTTCCAAGCTCTGAAGAAGTTTGTATTTCTTGTGTACAACTGTACTAGAAAATGGTATTTAAGCCTCTTTTTAACTTAACAGTATGATTCATTACCTTATTTGAAAAATAACTGTTGAGTAACTTACGGACTAGGGATACTCTTTAATATCTGAAACTTTCAATTTAAAGACACTTAATTGATACTGAATATTGCATTTTAAAACATTAATTTCTCTTTCACACACAACACACACACACACACACACACACACACGGGAGTCTTGTTTGGGATCTGTGTCATCAGTATATTCCTCTTTCTTGTGCATCCTCAAAATCTTTCCTCTAAATTACTTTCCCTGAATCTGTAAACATAGTAAATTTCAGTGGTCCTTTGATCCTTATTTGCTCACTTATTCTTATTGTTTCTTTGTAACCCAGGTAAGCAGCGGAGCTCCTCACATAGAACATTTGCTCGTCCATATTTCCCAGTCCCCTTTCACTTCATCAGAACTTGCTAGCGCATAAGAATAGACTGTGTACCAAATGACACGTGTCACCTTTGGGCCATTGCGTAGAAGAAACAGTGAAGAAGTTTGTAGTTAAATTGTTCCCTACCAGGAATGGTGCCACCCCCTAACAGCCTACATTAACTTGAAAGTGACTCTATGGATCAGGTCCCACCATCCCAAACCCCATCACTGATACATTCTAGACATGCAGTTAGGGAAAACCAAGCAAATCTTTGTGGTCTTAAGGAACTGAAGTTGCAAGATTAATTTGCTAGCGGAGCTTAATAGAATTTATCCTAATTCACCATTGATCGATTATTTTTCTATCCTGTGATATTCTTTTGTTGTTGTTGTTGTTGCTGCTGCTGTTATTTGATTTTAGTAAAATCTCAGTTTTATTATTCACCTAGCCCAGGGAAGATACTTAATATCTTTGCTTCTCAGTTGTCTCTTCTGTAAACTAATATTAATCATTAAACTATACCTTTGCTGTAAAAATAAAGGTTACATAGATGTTATTTTCTTATTTTCCTTGAGTAACCTGGCTTCTATATTATTTAAGTCTCCTAAGGTGCCTAACCTTTTTATTTGTTCTTGTTTCCTTGAGTGAAACAAGACATCTGCTCTTACTCAGCCTCAGAAAAAGCACCAAGTCTCTACTCTCAGAATCTCCCTTTCCTTAGCACATATATTTTATCCCCTTAAAGCTCTCATTTCTTTTCATAACATCAGTGAACATTTCTATAATCAGGGTCCTGTATTAATCCAGCCAAAAGCTCTCTTCTGAACTCTGCATTTCTTTTCTAACTTCCTGCTAGATGTTTTCTCATAGGTCATACGCTCAGCACGTCTGAACATTTGACTTCACCATGTCTCCCTAGGTTACATTTTCCTTCATGGTTCTTGTTAGCATACCTATGCTTAGTTGAATTATTTAAAATGTTCTCTTCAACCAACTGATTACAAATCATTAAATCATAGTGTAATTATTTTATAGTCATTCTCTTCTTTTGACAAATTTACATTGGTTCAGGCTCTGTTAGGCACATATGGTTCCACATTGTGTACAGAATAAAGTTTAAAAATTATGTATGGGGTGTCTGGATGGCTTAGTCGGTTAGACATCCGACTTTGGCACAGGTCATGATCTTGTGGTTGGTGGTCAAGCGCCGCATTAGGCTCTGTGCTGACAGCTCAGAGCCTGGAGCCTGCTTCAGATTCTGCATCTCCCTCTCTCTTTGCCCTACCCCCACTCGTACTCTCTCTCTCTCAAAAATAAATAAACATTAAAAAATATGCATATATGCACATAATGCCCCTACACACTTTTTAGGACTTGTCTTTCTCAGCAGAGCCCCAAATCCTATTTCCAATTCTGCACTTTAGCCACATAATTGTATTTCCACATTTCATGAACATAGTACTTGAAAAGTGTAATAATAATATCACAGAACTTTGATTTTTCTCAATTTCTTCCCTCCAACTGTATCTGAATGTAAATAAACTCCCTGTCAGCAACACACTCTAGAAAGATTATTTCATCTAATAGCAAATAATCTCTTTCTGACCTCCTATAGAATTTGGGTCTTGCCTTATAGCACTATCACAGTGTGCCTTACACTTTAGTAATTGAAATGTTTATGGGTTCTCTATTAATATGTGGCTTATAGAGAACAGCAAGAAATACCTTAATCTTCTTCTATTTCTCATAATAACTAGAACTGTCTGGAAGCACTTAGTAATGCTATAAAATTGGAGTGAACATCTTTATTTGATTATCTGTAGAAATTAAAATATTCATTTATAATAATTATATGAGCTAGGTCTATAATCTCTTTAGATTTCATCTATAAATTATATGTGGGGAAGATACATGGATGCATATTTACAACCTTCACCCCTGCCAATAGAATAGCTAATGCTGTTTTTGAAAACAAGTTATATTAGAGCACTATACAACATAAAAATAATTTATTTTTATATTTAGAAAGTCTGCCTCTATTTTATTAGCTTACTTCTTTGCATGTCTACTATTTAGCTAGAGCATAAAGCCTTCTTGGTAATATGCTACACCAAAACAAATCACCCAGTATGAATTAAATATTGGAGATTTCTGGGTGGTTTAGTTGGTTGAGCGTCGACTTCAGCTCAGGTCATGAAGTCACAGTCTGTGGGTTCAAGCCCTGTGTTGAGCTATATGTGCTGGCAGCTCAGAGCCTATATACTGCTTCAGATTCTATATCTCCCTCTCTCTCTGCTCCTCCCCTGTTTGTGCTCACTCGCTCTCTCCTTCTCAATCTCTCTATCTCTCTAAATTAAATAAATAAATATTTTTTAAAAGTTTATAAAAAACTTAAAGCTACTGTGAAAACTACTACACACTCATGCATTAGAATCAAAAGGACTAGCAATAACAAATGTTAGCAGGGAGATTTCTATTCAGAATGTGTAGCCATTCCATATAAGGAATTGCTGTTTTGCATATAAACTCTAGCTGTAATTGTAGAATGGCTAGGTTTGCTGAATCTACTGATAAAAAACAGGATTCATATTCTGCATGTACTTGGCATTCTTCTAGTAATTCAGTTTTACTATAATATATACAGAATATTATTTCATAACATATTAGAGTGGATAATAATATATAACGGGATATAATAATATAATAAGTATAATAATAAATAAATATAAAGAGTAAATAATGTCAATAAGAAACCAATCCTTTAACAATAGTTTGGAAGCACTCCTCAGACCATCCAGGTTTCTCAATGTCTCTGTCTCTTTTACCCCAGAAATGACAATGATTGAAATCTGTGTAATAGACCGATTTAAGGTAATGAGGAATTACACCAGATCCTAATGGAAGAATTACTGTGAGTAGTCCTGTTTGTCCATGTGTTAATTTTGGTGGAAGACCATGCCCTTCAAAGTGAAAATGAACTTCTTCTACTTCCTGGTAAAAATCCAATATCACTACACATAAATGATATATAAACAAGGTGTAGGAGTCTCAGCACACAAAGACATAGGTGATCTTACTTTATGTGTAGTTTTACATGATATGGTGGCATTAGCTGGAAATGAACTGCAGTAGCTTTGGGGAATATGCTAGAAGGTGATGAGGAAGAACAACAACAACAGAAAAACATGCTAGGGTACCTATTATATCTTAAAGTGATTTGTCCTGCCATCTGCTCTTCTTATTCAGAGCTTGCTGATGTGATTTATATTTTTATTTATATTTTAATTACAGGCATTCTTTCAAAGGATAACATATGCCCTGAATGGTGCTCTGTTGTAGTCCAAATACTCATCTTACTATGAGGGCTTGGGTTGGGGTTAGTGACCCTCAATCACATGTGATGGCCTACTTTTAAAATGGGTCACTTGAGGGGTGGCTAGGTGGCTCAGATGGTTAAGCGTCTGACTTCAGCTCAGGTCATGGTTGGGCCCCACATTGGGCTCTGTGCTGATGGCTAGGAGCCTGCTTCAGATTCTGTGTCTCCCTGGCTCCCTCCCCCTCCCCAACTCATGCTCTGCTTCTCTGTCTCAAAAATAAACAAACATTTTTTTTTTAATAACATGGGTCATTTGATTTCCATAATCAGGAGCTCTGACTGTCCAGAAATTTTATGATTGTTGGTAGGAATACCATCAGCTGGTTGTTTCAGGCTTATGTTGTTAGAAGAATAGAAAGAGAGAGCTATGGTATATTCTGAATCATAGGATTTATGACCAGAGGCCAATCTGTTATATAGAACATAATCTTCGTTTACTATCATGCTGCCATTACCATAATGAAAGTTAATGGAAAAGTATTCCAATTATAAGCATAATGGACTGCTCAGAATCTCTGAAGGTAGAGGCTAACTTTTTTCCACTAGACCAGGGAAATTGAAATAGCCAAATACAGGGAAAATGCCAGAGAAACCTAAAGATAGTGAAGCAGGAGGGAAGTAATAAGATCACTGGCACTGTGAAAAAATTGGTTGTGGGCTCATATTTTATGTTAGTTTTCTTTCTGTTACTAGTGAGTGTGGTGCTTAGAATATTTACACAATATCCATTGTCATTTTTTCTTTTTTTACATTTTCTAAACGCTATTTAAAAGAATTCATAGTCAGAGACATCTGACAGTGTCTCTACCATTTAATTTGCAGAACAAAATTGGCAAGAATACTGAACTGAAAGAAATTACAAAAATTCAATGACAAATGGTCATCACTAGTTCACAGGTTGCAAACCAGCAAGATACCCTCAAACAAATGGAATCGCTATGATAAATGAACACAAGTTGACACTGCCATGTGATAATGGACTCTAAGACTTAAAAGGTCACTTCAAGGGACTCTAAAGTATCTGCAACTTTGTGATTCAAAAGTGAATATAACTTTTGAGTTGCAACAGGTACAACTCCATAAACTCAGGATAGTTGTGTATAGAAATACAACCTAGATGATATTAATAAATAGTATTCTCCACTTAGAAGTATAATTTCAGAAAAGAGAAATGAACGTGATTATTCTCAGAATTGCTATTCTTTGTTAGAAAGTCACTTCCATATACTAGCATGTAAAGAATTCTTGCACATAACTGCCACTGCTGGGTAATTTCCTTTCAACCTCATATATACGGGCACTGAATTTCAATTGTTGGCAATGGTATGACCATAGCTTTTCTTTCATTTCCCAGCAATCTGGACAGGAAGTTCATGGAATACTCGTGAGCAATGCATAAGAAAGTCAGGAAAAATGTAGTAAACCAGTTGTGAGTTTTTCTACTCATTTCCTGGTGAGCAGCTATTATATTGTTTAATTTATTATCTTCATTTCTGAGCGTTTATCAGCTGACCTATGGTAATGATATTCGTAATGGCACTTTACTGAAAAAACAGGAAATAACAACAAGAAATATTGGAGACTTACCTCTTTAAGATCTGTCAGTTTCCATAATGGAAGATAAAGGCTAGAGGTCAGGAAATGACTGAATTTGGGAGAAAATATATGGAGAGATAGGAAGAAAAACAAGTTCTATTGGATGCTTCCTAGTCTATATCTCTTAGGATAATTATAGCAGTTGATTTCAAAAATACAATTGTAGGACACCTGGGTGATTCAGCCAGACTCTTGGTTTTGGCTTAGGTCATGATCCCAGAGTCGTGGGACTGAGCCCTGCTTGTACTCCACATGGAGCATAGAGCCTGCATTCTCTTTCTTCCTCTATCTCCTCCCTTCCCCTGCTCCCATGCTCTCTCTCTCTCTCAGAGCAAAACAAACAAAACACCATTGCTTATATTTACTTTTGTATGATGCTTTCCTACACAATATATTCTGTATAAAAAGATCCTGATGTTGAAAAGAATCCCCTCAAATAATTTGAGACTAACAGATAAATACAAGAAGAAAAGAGAGAATGAAAAGCAGAAAGGAAACCTATAGAAGCAACAATGAAAAAAAATATCAAAAAAAAAATCCACTGAGAAAGAAAGAAATAAGAGGGAAAATGACTAAGGACTTAGACTACATGTGATTTCATGTAATATATTGCCTGTCATATATTAAATATCTTAACATGCAGCTATGTACATACACTCTCAGAGAGAGGAGGAGACATAGATGAGAGAGCAAGAGAGAGAGAATCATTTTAAATATTGGGTCTAGGGAATAGGAATATTTTATCTAATTTGGAATAAATCAGTAGTGATGTTGGATTGTGACAAACTTGTACATTAAAGCTAGAATTATCACATTTTTTTAACCTCACCTGAAGATTTTCATTTTGTCTGCCATTTTATTTTAAAATTTCCAGAAAAAAAAATGTTTCTATTTTCCAAGATGAGTTTGTTGCATGGCAGTTATGTGTATTTTGTATTATGGTAGATATGGCAGAATTGGGTGTCTTGGATTTAGAAAATCTTTCACTGTTGACTCCTAATCTTAATTATTTACCTGCTCCACTTGCTTATTCCTACACTATCTTTTCCACTCTGTTGCCTTAAAGTGACAAGCAGTGATGCTACATGCCTGCCCAGGGCTTTACTTGTCAAACTGAAGCCACAGAAAGCATAGCACCTTGTTTTGGATAGAGCTAGATAAGATAAATCTTGTTTTTCTCTTCTTTCTTTTAACAGCTAGCCTCTTTTGAAAAAAAAAAAATGGCCTTTTTCAAGCTGAATACATAAGATCTAGAAGGTTAGAACTGCAGAGGGTCAGCTTGCAAAGCCTAAAGCCAGATAAATTACTGAGGTATTGTGGGGTAACAGCACTTTGAAAACATATGGACTTTCCCCCCATCTTTTATTGGATTTAGGTCAAAGAAGGATCAAGTGAAACTGTAGCTCTCCTTGGAGAAAAAGGGCACATGGCTATAAGTAGTTTCTGGTGTTTGCACTGATCTGACCTTAACAATCTATGTTAAAATAATTGCTACGTTATAATGAACATCTATTAAATGATTAAAAATATAATAATGATGAAAAAATATTCACATGTAAAAATCTTTGTAGTATCTAAGCTTCTATAAAATTATAAGATATATATTAGTCATGTAGCTATTTGAATATTATATGTTATATAATATTAACTATTATGATACACATTTTAATGTGATATATACAATATGAAATTTCAGTTCAGTTGTCTGGGCTTTATTCTTAATATTGAGACAGGAATGATGGCATTGAGAGACATATATAGCATTTTACAGCTAACACAGCATATTCACATGTTATGTTAATTATAATAATTATAATAATAAAGCTGGCACAAGACTGTGATTGAAGCATTTCAGAGATCTTATTCAAGGTTCACAGTTACAAAGTAGGAAGTGTTTAACAAGGACCTAAATTATGAGAATCTCTTTCTTCTTCAAACCATTGTCTTTAAATAAGACTAGGACCATTTATCACATTTTTAGTTATCTTTGAGTTTTTAAAAATAATCTACTTTGGGAATTATATAGACATATGCATATATATATTATATATACATATATATTACATATGTATGTATACATACATATACAATACATATACATATACAATATGTATACATATATAATATATATACATACATATATACATATATATACATATGCATATATATATAATTCCCAAAGTAGATTATTATATTACTAATATAGAATATAATTATATAATTAATATATTTAATATAATTATTATATTACTAATATATCATATATAACTATGTTATATACTAATATGTTATATACTAATAATTAGTATATTATAGATATATACTGTATTATATACATATAATTAGTATATGTTATATACTAATATATGTTATATACTAATAATTATGTATTAAATATAATTAATATAATTACATTACTAATATATATATATCAGTATATGTATTTATATATATATAAATGCATTTGATCATTAACAAATATTTCTCAAACACATAGCAAGCCAGAGCTGCAATACCTGGCAGAGAAGTGATAGCAAAGCAAAGGAAAGGGCACTGCTTCTATCATGTAGCAAGGAATGCATATAGAAATAAATATAACAAACAGAAGAGTGACTCTTTCTGCTGAATGTTATAGGAAATTGCAAAATGCTATGGGAGTATAGAAAAGATGTATGACCTAGTCCAGAAGATAAAAGATTTCCAGGAAAATAAGTTTTGATTTGTGGCCTGAAATTATTAGATGTTTCCAGTAGGAACGTTGTTTACTCAAATGGAAGAGCACATGTGGGGAAATCTGGGAGAAATTACAATAAAATATAAGAACTGAAGGGCACCTTGCTGGCTTAGTCGGTTAAGCGTCGGGTCATGATCTCAAGGTCCATGGATTCCAGCCCCACATCAGGCTCTGTGCTGACAGCTCAGAGCCTGGAGCCTGCTTTAGATTCTCCCTCTCTCTCTGCCCCTTCCCCACTCATGCTCTGTCTGTCTGTCTCTCTCTCAAAAATAAATAAACATTAAAAACATTTAAAAAAAAACAATATAAGAACTGAAGGTGAATCCACTGCATCTGGAGAGCAGAAAGAAAGGAGGGAGGTGAAGGGGAGATCCACAGGGGTGAGTTCACTCAGAGTCACAGAGACGGGAGCCTAGGCGGCTCAGTCCATTAAGTGTTGGACTCTTGGTTTAGGCTCAGATCATGATCTCCCGGTTTCGTGACTTCAAGCCCCATGTCAGAATCTGCACTACGAGTGCAGAGCCTGCTTGGGATTCTCTCTCCTTCCCTCTCTGTCTGCCCCTACCCCACTTGCATCCCACTTGCATGGTCTCTCTCTCTGTCAAAATAAACTGAAAAAAAAAAAAAAAAAAAGAATCACAGAGCCAACACCACAGAAGAGCTCTGAGTCAATATCTGATATGAGACTTACTGGTGGTGGCTGGAATTAGTTTGGGTTAGAAGTGGCTCACAGATGGCTCACATCTGTGCATCTCTTTCCAATTCCACATTCACATTGTTAGCATGAGATCAGCCATTGTGTCATTCACGCAACAGAAATCACCACATGACCACTCTTAGAATACTTCTGAAAGAGAAGGACTGTACAATGTGGAATGAGAAAGGTTGTGAGAAGGCCCATTACGTGTCTATTGCAGTAATTCAGGTGAGATGTAACTTATATTAGAAAATTGACAGTGAGAATCAGTATAAATTTGTTTTCAGTATTTAGGAATTTGAAATAGGATATGTTGATTGATTGGAGTTGGGAAGTACACGAAAGAGAACAGCAAAGCACAGCAACCACATTTCTCCCATCCAAGTACTAACCAGGCCCGACCCTGCTTAGCTTCCGAGATCAGACGAGATCGCATTTCTGGCATGAACAATTTGGTGCATAGTCCCCTTTGTGAAGACCTTAAAAATGTCTTACCACAAACTGGAAAACCATTTGCTCATGGATACTGGCTACTGAATATCCATTTGCTACTGGATAATTGCATAACTGTTCCTATTTTGTCTAAAATAGATAGCTGTAGCAAACGTGAATTTTCTTTTCAACTCTAATCTGTGGAGTGGGCAATAATTATTCAGAGTGGGGTGCAGAAGGGGATTTTATGAACAAAGAAAAAGAAATGCATCAGTGTTAGTGACTATAACAAGACTGACATTAATACACTTTAAAAGGATTGGTGAGATCTTAGGAGACACAGGTCAAACAAGAAGACAGTGGTGACAGGCATGGGACTGTTAGTGTTCTTTTGGCCACCATAGGGATAAGAGAAAAATACAGAGTTCAAGTTTGATGCAAGAGAGAAAGAGTTTGTAGCAGTATGGATTCCCTTGGATTCCATTAGACTTATAATAATTATTTCATGCTGATGAATAATTATAAATGGAATAACTAGTATTTTGGGCTGCTATAATCGGTGAGAAGATTTTGAGAAAATTTTGAGAAGATTTTATGATGTAAGGATAAGGACACAAAAGGAAAAATCTGAGCAGTTCTCTTACCAGTTTGATCACAATCAAGGCCAGTAAGTGAGGCCCAGATATCGTGTCATCTCATGAGTTTTGAACACTGATGTTGCTACCTGCCAAAGAGTCTAGAAAAATCAACTTCATTTGCTTAGTGACTTGTGTAGGTGTGTAAAAATATTTTAGCACCTCTAAAGCTACCTTTTATAAGATCACTTAAATATTTAAGTGAGTCAGCATCAAATCTGAATTTCATTGTCGTAATAACCTACAATACCACCCATGAAATTCAAGGTTATTTTTCTAATCTTATTTTAAAGATAATGACATTGTAGGTAACAGTGTTCTTAAACCCAGTTTGCTAATAAATTAAATCCTTTTTTTTAAACAAAGGAGAATCTACACAGAACTATTTCCCCTTCCATTTTAACCTGATCGAAGGCAAAAAAATTATACCAGCTGCCTCTTATAGTTTATAGCCAATTCAATAAAACTATTTTTGAGATTGTACCATGTTCCTTATGGGTTTATAATTCATAAACTCTTTATTACTTGGTAAAGGAAAATAGCAAAACATCAGAATATATCACAAGCTAAGAATGAGGCACATCAAAGGATAATTGAGGCTCTTAATTCCATTTCCAGCATTTTAGTTTTTCTATGCAGAAAAATTGTGTGAATCATTTTAATTTGAAAAGGTTCTGTTTGTTTTCTGTCCTTTTAGAATATATGCAATGACTCAATATACTGCTTGTCAAAACCTGCCAGTATAATGTTGGTATGTTGTACATACAGACACTCAATTTTAAATTAAGGGAAAACTGGTTTTGGATAATTAAATGTAGAAAAGTATTGGTTATGTTTGTGTTTTGTTTTTGCAAGAAGAGGAAAACTAAAGTACAAAGAGCATTTGTTCATTAGAAGTGTCTGAAACTTAAGTGAAAAGAAAGAATTACTTCCATTCTCCTGGTCAGACTCCAAATTGGGTAATTGCATTTTTGCTTTTCTTACAGTTTCTTTCCAGCTTTCGATGCAGCTGCTGTCCTTCTCTATCCTTATGCTAAACTACAACCAGGGTGCCTATGTGTAACATGAGGCAGCAAATTGATTTACTCTCCGGGGAGAGGCGAGGCAGAGAGCAGGAGAAGGGGATGGACTCTGCTTCTTTTTTCTGATTCCAGAAATCCAGTATGATTTAATTACTACATATTTGGTGGGAAATGGCCTTGTGTATTTAATATTTTCCCTTTGTTATCACACTTTGTCTCTAGGCACTAGGTGTGATCAAAAGAAGTAACATAAAACGTGGTTAAATACAGCTTTAACAAAATGATATTTTGATAGAGAAAGAGAGGAAGAGAGGGAGGAGGGAGAGAGAGGCTTTAGCTTACATGGCTATGTCCACTATGGGAGAATTTATTCAGCTATACAACTATGATTTGTGATGCTGTCTATACATATTTTATTAACTAACAGTATATTAATTGAAAAATTATTAACGTTTGCAATTATACCATCCTTTCCATCTGCTAAAAATTCTTTATGTTTATTTATCTATATTTTAGGGAGTTTTAGTCGTGTTGATAATTGTGTCTTGGATTCCATGAATTTCTTCAGGAATGACCATGTATTTTCATTTCTGCCTAAACAGCAATTAACATAATGGCTAACAGAGGAAAGTGCTCAGTAGTCATTTTTTAAATGAAGGAACAAATAAATGAAACTTTGGTATGGGTTCCAGGCTCTCATATGTTTAGGATTAGAAAGCTAACAGTGGATTCTATTGTTCTACAAAAAAGTGTCAGATAAGTAATGACAGAAGGAAATGATATAAAGGAGCCAATAACAAGGGAAAGAAAGAGTACCTGAGAAAGTTAACCCAGGAAATCTGATGAAACAGAAATCTGGAGCCATTTGGTCTGGGGACAAATATTACAACATAACTCTACAGGTCTTATGGATATCTCTGGGATAAACACAATATAGAGCTGAAAATGATTAAATTAATGAAGCGATTTCAGGTTTCACTTCTATTCTTAATTCTGCTCCCTTAAATAAGAAGACATACAAGAAATTTGTGAGACGCAGGGTTTTATTGTGGTTTCTTTCATTTCCCTGTACATACAAGATTGTATTGGATGATACCTAAAAATATATCCTTCAAGACCTCATTCAAAATCACAAAGATAGTTTATGGAAAAACAGTCAATTTTCCCAGAGAATTCCCTAGGACGTTAGTTACTTTGTCAGCTTCTCCCCAGAAAGTTCCATTGTGCCCACATTTTTGCATAAACATTTTTGTATTATTTTAATGATTGATGTAATTATATACATTAATGTAAAATGTATTTAATAAAAATTGTTTATCTGTCTCACTGAACTTCAAATTCCTGGACAGTAGTCATAGGTCTGTTTTATTCAGTCCTGAATCTTTTCCTCTTAGCATAGTATTGGGGATATAGAATGTGCTTATAAGAATGGGTTAAAATAGTGATATTTGTGCTAAAAATCACAGTGCTCAAATCTACACAGTTTTAATTATCTTATTCTGAGCTATAAGTTGAGCTTGGTCTATTTATTTAGATTATTAAAAAGTGAATGTTCTGTTGTCCACAGGATAGCAACAAACACAATCATTTTGGATAAATGTTTCCATTGCTATCAGATGCCAATGCCTATTAGCTTTCTAATGCAGTCATGTCACTATGGAAATGGTAATTATAAAGCTAATTGAAAATATGTGGAGGGGCACCTGGGCCACTCAGTTGGTTGAGGATCTGACTTTGGCTCAGGTCATGATCTTACACTTTGTCAGTGTGAGCCCCACGTTGGGCTCTGTGCTGACAGCTCAGAGCCTAAAGCCTGCTTCAGATTCTGTATCTCACTCTCTCTCTCTGCTCCTCTCCCAAGTCATGCTCTGTCTCTGTCTCTCAAAAATAAAGAAATGTTAAAAAAAAAAAAAAAAGAAAGAAAGAAAAAGAAAACATGTAGACCAAAAAAACCTTAGCAACCTATTGCCAAATGACAAAAGAAAAACAATTTAGTAATGGGTTGATGTCCTTTTATCAAGGGAAAACAATACATGAAATAGGGGAGTACAGTGCCTCACATGCAATGGACCACTCTTCCTGAGTGATGTGGGGAGGAGTGAATTTAATGGAATATTAGAAGAGTCAACATGGAAACAAGCCATTGTTGGCTAGGAGGTCAGGGATTTCCTTCTAAGGTTTGACAGGTCCTGTTTCCTAGGGTCAGGTAAACGATCTAAAGTAGATTTGATTGGTATATGTTAGGTTTCTTCAAAAGGTGTCTTCCATAGGTGCAGGCTGACTTAGATTAAGATTTGTGACATGGTTAGGGTGCCTGGGTGGCTCAGTAGGTTAAGCAACTGAATTTGGCTCAGGTCACGGTCTCACAGTTGGTGAGTTCAAGCCCCGCATGGGGCTCTGGGCTGACAGCTCAGAGCCTGGAGCCTGCTTCAGATTCTGTGTCTCCCTGTCTCTCTCTGCCCCACCCCTGCCTGTGCCCTTTCTTTCTCTCTCTCTCTCAAAAATGAATAAACGTTAATAAAGTTAAAAGAACTGTGACATGGGCTGGGCCACTGGGGCCACCTTTGTGGGTCCCCAAATAAATACTAACTCTACTACCTCAATATGCCAAATGATTTATAATGTTGAGGCATCATTCTATAAATACATACATGAATACTTATCCATCAACAATTCCATTAGTAGATATATCCTAAGCATAGATATATACATATGTGCACCAAAAATGTTGACAGAATGTTTATAACAAAAGATTTATAAAAGATTAGATGACATAAGAGAAGATATTTTCAGTTTGGCCTACCTCAAGATGGCCCGCTCTACCATTGTTTTATATTTTGTTATTCCTATTACTTACTGGTAGTGACACGTATTTATTCTTTGTACATTTACACTTACCTTGATTATTTACATGATATGTAGTGTCATTTTTTTTTAAATGATAATTGAGTGTCGGCTCTGAAGTCAAACTTCTTGGGTTTGAATTTTACCTATTCACTTATAATGCTTGCCAGCTGTTTAAATTCCGTGCCATGTTACTCTCGTCTGCAAAATGGGGAAATAATAGTACAGTCACAAAGCTTGGATGACAATGAGGGTTGAATGAGATGATAGTTGTGTCACACTTAGTATTAGCTGTAATAAATGCTCAACATAATATATATTGTTGTGGTTATGGTGAACTTTACTGACAAATATAATATAAATGTCTATTTGCAGCTATGAGTATAGAAAGAAAAATGGCAGCAAAAGAACATGGGTGAGGTAGGCAAGAGCTCTGGATTTGTGTTCCTGCTCTGATTCCCAGAGTGTGTGATGTCTTTAAACTTAATTAACCTTTCACACCCTCAATATTCCCATATTTAAATGGGATTGATAATATCAGTTCCTTAGAATGATTACATGGCTGGTTTTCTTTCTTTCTCTCTTTCTCTCTTTCTCTCTTTCTCTCTTTCTCTCTTTCTCTCTTTCTCTCTTTCTCTCTTTCTTTCTTTCTTTCTTTCTTTCTTTCTTTCTTTCTGTACATTTGTTCTATAAATGCAAAGATTTCTTAAGATCAAATATATGGCAGAGTTTGGCATGTAAATGATATTTAAAATTGAAGAATCCCTTTTGTTACAGTTAAAAACTCACTATAGGTACTTAACAAATGTGTTTAAATGCTAATTGTTTATCTCCCTTGATATTCTCTTTTATGGACTTTATGGATGTTAAGTTTTGTGGATCAAATAAACACATTTTGCTTTACCATGAAAGTTAACAACAGAGACTCCTAGACTTAAGGAGATAATATGTATAGGGGCGCCTGGGTGGCTTAGTCGGTTAAGCGTTTGACTTTCGCTTGGGTCATGATCTCGCGGTTCGTGGGTTCGAGCCCCGCGTCGGGCTCTGTGCTGACTGCCAGCTCAGAGCCTGGAGCCTGTTTCAGTCTGTGACTCCCTCTCTCTCTGACCCTCCCCTGCTCACGCTGTCTCTCTCTCCTAGAAATAAATAAAACATTTAAAAAAAAAAAAAAGGAGATAATATGTATAATGGATATATTCATGTAGTAGATACATTTTCCATGATCTTTGGAAGATCTTGAGAAGATAGTCCCAGAAAAAGTATAAAATCATATTATACAAAGAGATGAGAATGTAATATTCAAATGAAGCCAGTGCCTTATTGGCTTCATTTGAAAGAATGAGCAGAACCTAGAACTACTTTATAAATGCAGACTAAACATGTTAATTCATTAATTCTAGAACAACAAAAGCAAAGAAAAATACAGATATTTGATGAGAACTACAGAATAGGATTTATGAATAGGACTTCTGTCCTCAGTATACATTTTTGTATTAACTTAATTTAACAATAACAGCAAGGAATATCAAGGAATATTTGGACAAAATTATTTAATCTATCTTTGGGAAACAAGTATAAATAGATGGTATGTAGGCAGACATTTTATGACACAATCATATGAATAATTAATAAAAAATTAGATATCTCTTCTAAAATAATGTGTATAAAATTAGTTACTTAACTTTACTACTTTAATTTTTCAAATGTTTATTTTGAGAAAGAGAGCAAGTGCATGCATGAGCAGCAAGGGGCAGAGAACAAGGGAGAGAGAGAATTCTAAGAAGCCTCTGTGCTGTCAGTGCAGAGCCAGATGCAGGGAGTGATCTCACACACCATGAGATCATGACCTGAGCAGAAATCAAGAGTTGGACACTTAACCGACTGAGTGACCCAGATGCCCTTCCCTTTACAACTTTAGAGGTCAGAATTTAATTTTAGATTGTACAATGATGATTTTTTAAAATTATTTTTTAATACAAAGCTTATTCTTGACATAAACAGACAAAAAATGGATACTGATTGTATTTCATTTCTCTGCTGAGTTAGAGTTTATATATAGGGGCACCTGGGTGGCTCAGTTGGTTAAGTTTCCGACTTCAGCTCAGGTCATGATCTCACAGTTCCTGGGTTCGAGCCCTGCGTCAGGTTCTATGCTGCCAGCTCAGAACCTGGAGCCTGCTTCAGATTCTGTGTCTCCCTCTCTCTCTACCCCTTCCCCGCTCACACAGTCTCTGTCTCTTTCAAAAATAAATAAACACTATTTTGTATTTAATAAAATCCTCTGTTGAGTGTGGGGTTTATTTTATATTTAATAAAATCCTAGTCCATATACCAGGTTCTATTCATATACACTAAGACAGTTCTGCTTTTCCTATCACTCTAGTTGTTATGTAAAAGATGCTGAATTCATATTTCTTGTTCAGAATCAGTACAACATAAGCATTCAGTAATAAAACATTTTTATAATATCTCTACATATTGTCATTATATTCCTCCAAAAAGACTTTGCTTATGTAATAATTACATAGCTCTAAAAATAGTGATGTTACCTGCATGCTCTGATCCTGAAAAAATAGCAAATATTAAAAACTCCCAGCTCTTACACTCTGGATAACCACTTACTACAACCACTTTTCCCCATATGACTTAGATAAGAGTGAGGGATATCCCCTTTGTTTACCTCTAAGAGAACCAAACACAATTCTTCAAATTCCCATTCTCTGCTTCGTAAATGATTATCTGAACTGTTGGTTCCCATCGATGAATTGGAACAAAATGCTCATTAGTCTAACTTTGTTTAAAATACACACCTTCTCCCAGACCTGAGAACCCCTGGCTCATCCTTATTTTGACAACCTTTCTTCAACAGGTCTTCCTGGAAAATAGGTTGGCTTTAAGGTACAATATTCTCTGTTCTATCTGATCACACCATTTATTCATCTCACTCTTCCAGACTCAGTTATTTTTAGCCTTGTTTACTCCTCTTTAGAAGAAAATCTCATTTTTCATGACCCATGATACTCTTGAGGAGTTTATGATCACAGAATTCTTCCTAATGGTCCCCATCCTATATTTTTCCCTTTTCTCCCCATTGTACTCATCCTTTTGAATATAGTCACTTCTTATTAAGCCTGGATTAATTTTATTTCTGTTTTTGTTGTTTATTTGACAGTTATCTCAGTTTAACTTAAATGTGTAATTATGATATCTTGACTCAATCTTCTTTTGAATATAAATTCTATTTTTAGAAGGCTCGTATCTATTTGCTAATAGATATGATAGAATGATTATATATTTCTAGGATTAATGCATGTAATAAAACTTTAATCATCCTTGCACATTTCATGAGAGCTCAAGTATTCTCATACAAACTTTCCAAACTCAAGATCAAAATTGAGGGAGAGAAAAAAAAGATGCACAGAATTATACAGCTCAAAGATTCATTAGAATTCAACAATTCTAAACTCATCATTTACAGATGAGATAATATGAGAGTAGAGATGTAAACCATGTCACCCAAAAAAAAATACATTTCATAAGAAGTGGAATCATGAGAAGATATTAGTTATACAAGCAAAAATTGTTATTTTCCTCATCTGGCACTAAAAATGAGCTTCCAATTTCTTTCAGAACCTCTTAGGCAGATCCAGTCAACCTGAGTTCTCATTCATTTTATACTGCTTTGTATTAAAGTATAAATACATTTAGACAAGTTCACAGATCAGAATTATATAGCTAGCTAGCTGAATGTTCACAAACTGAACATGCCTGTACAAACTGCATCTTCTCAATCCATTGTATACCTTGATTTTATTTATTTAATCTTTTTAATGTTTATTTATTTGGAGAGAGAGAGAGGGAGAGAGAGAGAGAGAGATGTACACCAGCACATAAGCAGGGGAGGGGCAGAGAAAATGGGGGAGAGAGAATCCCAAGCAGGCTCTGCGCTGCCAGCCCAGAGCATGATACAGGCCTCCATCTCATGAACCATGAACTCATGACCTGATCCGAAAACAAAAATCAGCTGCTTAACCTAGTGAGCCACCCAGATGACCCTGTAGGCCCTTGATTTTAAAGCCAAGTCTTGAGATTCTCAATATATAAAGTCTCAGGAAGAGCCAGAGAACATAATTATCTGATCATGGGCCATGGCATGAAGCAAGTTTGTGTTTGAATCAGGATGTGCCATTTAGTTACTGTTTCATGCTGGAATGCAGATTAACCTTTCAAAACCTCAGTGTAGCCATTTCTAGAAGAGGCATTAACCCCTCCACTGAATCCTTAAGAGATAAAGGAGATCATGTGAATTGTGGAATGCAAGCTTAACATACAGTGAACACTTTGAAAAATTCACTTATTGGTACTAACTAAAGACCCTCTAATTCACCTGAAGAATGGCTTATACCTGAACAAAACCTCTTATGCTTTTGCTCTGTGAACCCCCTCACACCCACCAAATGTCCTTTCATCAGCTATGTCCCTACCCCTGAGCAGTCAAGACCGAAAGAGTGAAATCACATGATAGTATTAATTGCTTCATCAAAATTTATGATTTCTAACCCTGGCTAGGTATTCAACCCTACTGTGCTTTTTTTTTTTTTTTTTGGTCTCTAATTGGCTTCCTTTCACATCTGCAGTACCAACCAGTTTCTTTTAACTCCTCACAAACCCTTCATCTTCTCTCAGGCACTTTGCACACATGTGGATGTTTTTTGCCTCACTGGTAACTGAGAAGATCAAAACCAGCCATTCTTTGGATTTCTTTAGCTCCTCCTGGCCCCATCTGTTTGATGGCTGAGATCTTTCCCCATGGCTTTCCATTTTCCTTGCCAGATCATTTGTTTAGAATTATCTTTTGAATTCACATTATTGTATGTCTCTCAACCCTTTCCCTGCATTAACCTTGCAGGCTCCAATGACTCATATGCTTTTATATGTGATGTGTCAAGCTCTTCCAATTTGGCCTGACCCAGCGCTGCATGCCTGTGCTTTTGATTTTTCTTTTTCTTATTTTCGTGGAATTGATTTAAACCTATGAAATTAAATCCAGAATCTTTGGAACAAAAATGGGAGCACTTTTTAAAAAGATAAGAAATTTGTAATGTTCCTTTTGGAAGTTCAGTAATTACTCTTTAACAGCATAGCTGCCTGCTTCACATGCCTGTATAAATATTATATGTGAGAAACAGCCTCGAGTTGTGTGTTGATTTGAATAAAAGATATGTGGTTCTGAAGCAAATTCCGTGATAGTTTGTTAGAATTTTAAAGTTGTAGTGAGTAATCTGAGACTAGGAAGAAATTTGCTATTTCAATTCACAGATATTGCAAGAACAGAATATTTTCTTGGTGTTATATACCTTCGGAGTGACAACTGATAAAAATGCCAGTGGGCTCTGCATCTCCCATTTTATTATTATTATTATTAATTATTTTAACTTTTAGATTATTTTCATAATAGGTGTGAATTATCTTTCTCTAACAGAGAAAGGATAAATCTCAGAAAGTCTGAAATATACTTTCAGACTTTATAAAATCATGGTTAGGAATTTAATTTTTTACAGTATTAAAAAACTGAGCATGTTTCAGTAATATAAATAGGAATTTGCAGTCATTTATCTGAGACTGACAGTACAAGAGATAATGGGAAAGTGTCAAGGAAGGTTTGGAGTAGGGGCAAGGAAGTGATGGAATGGAGAGAGATGTGAATAGAACTGGAAATTTGAGAAAGTAGCCCAACTCCAAAGTGTCTGACACACAGGTGATATCTACAGTGCATTCCAGAAAAGAAAGGAGCAGATAACTTAGAAACCCATAAGCAGGCTAAGCACAAAGCAACTTAAAACCCATACCTAGACATGACTTAAGAGGAAGGGAAAGGGGCACAAGAGTGGCTCAGTTGGCTGAACATTCAAGTCTTGGTTTCAGCTTAGGTCATAATCTCACAGTTCATGTGACTGAGCCCTGGGATGGGCTTTTAGCTGACAGTGTGGAGCCTGCTTGGGATTTTCTCTTTCTTTATTGCACCCCCCCCCCCCTTTCTCTCTCCCTCTGCTCGCTCTCTCTCTCTCTCAAAAGTAAACAAACATTAAACAAAAAAAGAGAAAGGGAAGGTTCCTAGTCATGAAGAACCATTGTTTCCTTGTAAACATCCTGTGTTAAATCTCACTTGGCTTTGAACACCATAACTCAAGACTTCTTTGCAAACTGACAGATGTAGAATGTATTTTGTAATATATAATCAAAATGTTGCAATATATGTAGTTTAAAATATATCACTGTTACATAAATATAGTTGCCATAAAAGGAACTGTCTTTGAATTCAAAATATAAAATCTTAATGTATATTTTGCTATAATTAATGGGTTTATAAAAATCTATTCAAAGGGAACTTGGCTTATCCTATTTTATCCCTATATTGCCCAGTATTTGAAGCAATGAGAACAAAATTTCATGGAAGTGAAAATTGGGATCAGTGGAAGTTTGGGTTTTTTTTGCGGGGGTGAGATAGTTCTTTAGGGTTTTTTTGGCGTGAGAAGAAATTCTCATATTTTATATGATACTGAGTTATATGTCCTTCATGTTTATCTAGACACTGCATAATTTATAATATTATAACCAAAATTGGTAATCTGATAAAGAAGCTATAGAAAATTAAGAATAAACATGTTTTTTGACATTTATTGAATGTATGGATGAATCAGCTAAAGTTTAATCACCAAATTGCCTTGTTTTCTTTAAAAATCATTTGGCTAAATGTAGTGGTGCACTTTAACACAATTATACATTATAACACTATTATAACAGGGTATAATTTATAGAGATCACTAAAATATAGCAATTAAAAACTCTTTTCCTCTTTTCAGGAAGCTTTATTTGCTGTGTTTCAGTATCCTGTACCATTTTGAATGGATGAGAAGTAAATTTAAACATGTTCCTATTGATTTACTGTTATCATTATCATTGTACATAATTTTTATCTTCAGTGGCAGCTTTACCTTTTTCTTGATGACCACAATTTCCCCCCTAAAAATTATCTCTCCTTTCTAAAATGCCACCCATTAAAAATAATTAATTCAGTTAATATTCAGCCAGGCTTTAGAGAACTATAATGAGTATTCAGAAAGTTAGCACATCTAATGGAGTAACTACCTTTCAAAATAGATACATGGATGAGGCCTGTTTAACAATATAAAAGCTAGCAAGTATGGACAGCATTCAGTTGGATAGACTGGAGTTTGGAGGTTACATAAGCTAAGTGAAGACTTTTACTGTCCTAGAGCAAATTTTTCCCCTAGGAGAGTTTTCCTGTTCCCTTGTATTCACTGTGCTTGCCTGGATCAAAGCAGCTTGGTTTACATTGTATTTACTTGTCAGGTTCACTTTATGTTCATATTTGAAATGAAAATGGTCCTCTCATTGCACAGCACCATGATATATTCTGTGTAATAACATTAAATATCCCGGGCAGCAGTAACTCACAAAGCTGCTATTTAACTGTTACTGCATATGATGAAGGTTGCCTGAGTATTGTGAAGACCTGATGTTACTAACACAAGAAGAGCCAAGTGACCTGTTTAAAGGTCCTGATCTCTTATACTTTGGGGTACAATGATGAGAGAGAGAGAGGGAGAGGGTATTGTGTGTATATAGGAGGGAAATAGGAGACCCCTAGGACACCATTTCAGCTTTATTAATAAAGGTGTAAAGTTTTTCCTAGTTTTTAATTCCCAAAACAACATTTTTGAAGCATATAAGCATTTTGAACATTTAACCTGAAATGTGTGAGATATTTAGGTAGTTTATTTACTTTTTTCCAAGTTTAATTATTGAATGTGTAGTATGATAAATGTATCTTCCAACTTGTACATAATCAACCTAAATATTATTTTTCTTTTTCTAGGCAGCTTCTTAGTTATCTTAGAAATATGACATATGTGACAGATGGGTATGACAGAGAGACTAGGAAGGATACACCCCGTTAATGAAAGGCTCATTAAAATAAACCATTTGACTGTGATTAAGTTAAAAGAGATAATCACCTAATTGTGTCTAATTGTGCAGAAATGGCTGTATTTTTTCTACATTTTTGCAAGATGGATATATTTCAAAATCCTGGCTGTCTTCCAAATCCCATGTACTGTGTATTAGCATTGAATTTTCATAATTAAAAAAAATATTACTAGAGATGTGATTTAGAACATAATATAATTAATATTTTGCTTTGGAACATCATACAATAATTTCCTTACTATATTGGGGGAAAAAAATGAAACAAAAGTAGTAAGGGAATTCAGTTATCTGGGTGTTTGTGTGTCTGTGTATTGCCTCTGTGTTTATGTGTACAAACACATACCAGCTTACATCTTAAAACAACTCTACAGTATGAACATACTATTACAGTTTATTTTTTACAGATGAAAATTATAAGGCACAGAGAGGTGAGGACACTTACCCTATTGGTGGTTAATGGCTGAGCAAGAACTCAAATGGAGCCCAGGATATCTTGCTATTGAGACCTGGTACTGAGCACCATGTTATACTGCTTCACTTAGAAACATAATTGAAATACACTTTATACTTTAGAAAATCAAGGCATACATCACAAGGAAATAAAAACATTAAACATGTGTTCAGTGATATTATATGCAATGCATGCATTAATGCTTTCAGGAACTCAGAAAAAGAGTATCAAGATGTGACTTGGAAATGAGTCTTAACTATGACCTTCAAGTAGCAAATTCCAAGTGTAATCTGAGGACCCTTAAGGGATATTAAGAATATTTCAAGGGATCTGCAAAGTTTTTAATTTCCCCATGACATATCTGTGTGAGGCTGGATTCTTTTACACTCAACCAAAGCAATATACTATAACAAATCAAATGTGGAAGTAAATAGGAGAATCTGGCTGTCTGCTATTAAGTCAGACATTAAGGTGATTTGCAAAAATGTAAACCAATGACATTCCTGTCATTAATTTTGGAGGGCTTTGAAAAGTATCTTTGTCTTTTTATAAAAGGATGTTACTTACAAAACATAAAATAGGTTAATATTGTTCCTTTAAAAATTATTAACAATTAATTTTTTCTAGTTTTAACTTCTAAAGTGGTAACTGTCATTATATTAAACCCACTTAACAACTTTTAGGGATTTTTTTTAAATTTTACTGCAATTTTTTAAAATCAGAATTAATGCTGAACAAAATGACAAAATATAAACTTTTTAAATAAAGAATAGGATCCAACCCTGTTATTTGTACTGCTCTGCCTCACTTGCCTTACCTTAATCCTGCCCCTAGTTTCAATCAAACTTTACAAAAAAAAGGGGAATAAAAGCCAAAAAAGGATTGGAGGCTGTAGTTTGCTGATTTTGTTCTTTTAAAATATCACATTATAATATTTTTTTGAGAAGAGCTTTTATCTTTAGGAAACTTGTTTGTGATATTACTAATTTCAGCATTATAGATGAATTCTCCATGATCTATACATAAATTTTATTAATTAATGTTTGGTTGTCATGTAAATTTTATCTCTTTTTTTATGTATAATTTTTTTAGTATATATTTTATTTCAATTTTTAAATTTTATTTAAATGCTTGTTAGTTGAATATAGAGTGTAATAATGACTTTAGGAGTAGAAATTAGTGATTCTTAAAGTAAAAATGTTGAGAATGTAAAAATTTAGATAATCTGGGGAGCCTGAGTGGCTCAGTCAGTTAAGAGTCCCACTTGATCTCAGCTCAGCTCTTGATCTCAGGGTTAAGACTTCAAGCCCACATTGGCACGCAGTGTGGAGCCTACTTGTAAGTAAGTGAGTTATATGGGAAGGATAGGCAAGACTAAAGCAAGAACAAATAGCGGAGACCAGCATCAGCATGGTAAATGTTGATCACATTGAGGACACCCAAATGAGAGAATTACTGGAATGAATAGCTTATGTTTGAAGATAATGGGGAGTAAGATTGGTGGCACAGGGTTAGAATACTTCTGAAATATCTAAAATAGTAGGGTTAAAAGTTTAAATATAATTTTATAATACTATATTTTCTGAAGTTGCAAAATGCCCTGGTTTAAATGGATTTAAAGACTATATCCAGCTTAAGTAGGGGGCTGATAAGAACTGCTATCAATGAAACTTATTAAATTGATTATTCCATGGAGATCAAGATATAGAATGTCTATGAATAGGATTAAAATGATGGGGATGGGATGATGGAAATCTGGGCTAACTATAGGCATATGAAAAAAGTAAAATTTGCTAAAATTTGCCTGAGTATAGTGGATGCAAAAGAAAAAAAAAAGGAGTTAAAAATGTATATAGGATTTTGCATATCAACTTTTGGAATAGACATATATATTTTTTTCTTATTCTGTGTGTAACTTCCAACATACCTCACAAGTTTTACAATATTTACTGATTCCAGAGCTGTCACTGAAAATGTTCTTTGATATTTTATTACACCTTTTAGTATTCCTCTTGCCTCAGGATACAAAAGTTCAAGCAAGTTGTTGATTAAAATATTCCCTTCAAAGAGCAACACATTTACATTTTGCACAGCTAGTCAGTGGTATTTCAGTATATGAAGAATCCGCAGGTAAAAGTACACAAAATGACTGGATCGTTGCAATTCAATCTGGGGTTGTACTAATAATATTTAACAATTTGTAGAACAGAAACACTGAACAACCAGAACACAGTTGGCTGAAGGAAACTGCGTATCCATTTCAGAGTAAACAGTTGGAATTTAAGCCATAGTCTCCAGATAGATTAGTTCTGTGTCACATAGTTGAGGACACTCTGGGAAATCTAATTGAAAGTGAAGTGACTAATGTTACCAAGAGAAATCACCATTCATATGACTGAAGGTTACAGTCAAACAGGCTCTTTAATGGCCCTGCGGTTAATAGTCATATACTTTACTTTTCTTTTGCTGGTTGAAAACAGTCATGCTCTGTGTTCAAGTTAACATACAGAAATTAACTGCAGACTTTGAAATATAAGAACCCAGTGAAAACCCTCGCTACTGTAAAAACAATAACATATTTTGTTTACTTGTGTTAGTGAATGAAAGGAGATCAAATCAGTGAGTGCTTAATCTCCTTTTAAATTTTATCTCAAAAACGAACAGTGTATGTTGGTGAAATTCACAGCTGTTATGTTTGTTCACTGAAGAGAAGACCTGAGATGAATTTTGTTTTCTGCCTCTAACTCCTCTAGATCTGAACTGTTTGTTAGTTTTAGAGTAGACTGCGGTAACTACTGGCTCTCATGATTACAGAGGATACCACAACTGAGTACATATGGTTACTCTGCTTCAGTGTTTTAATTTAAGACAGTTCAATATTGAGAGGTAAAGATATTGAAAGTGGAGATGCTTTCCTCATTACAGACAGAGGTTAAAGACCAGCGGTACAGTCTGGCCTTGCATAAGTCCCTAACCTCTTGAAACCCCACCATCTTCATCTATAATATAAAAATGATAGTAGTACCTACCTCATAAGTTATTGTAAGATATACATTTATTTATAGTATCTACATGTAGAGATTATTAGTTAAATATACTTATATATGACATATGATTGATAAAAGCAGCATTATAGAGCATAATTTAATTATTTTAATTTTTTAATGAAAACCATTGTATAATAATCACTGTCAACAAAGTTTTAGTATACAGACTTGCAGCTGTTTTGTCTTTTTCTTGGTTCTTCTTCATTCTTGCTCTGTCCCTCCTTCTGTCCCCCATAACTTAAAGTTTCTGCTTTATGTAGTGAGTATATAAATGAAATTTTCAACGGTAGGGTCTTGAGATGACTTACTGTTGGTGGCAATATGAGTATTGAATTTGGCTAGAAGTACATAAATACATAGTAAAACAAGCTGCCTTCATGTGCAGTTATGTTCAACAAATCTAAAGATAGTGCTGGAGCAAAGTAATATTGACAATATCTGACTGACCTATTTTTACCATGACTGTAGACTGGCAGTCAGGAAACTATAATTTGTAGAACCTCACTTAGAAAAACTTGTGCATAGGTACATACAATGGATTATTTGTATATGATGGTCTGGTCTCTAATCTCCCTTGAAGGTCATCTGTGTAGTTAATCTAATTAGAGGAAGCCAGAGAAGATATACCCCAATGATTGTGATAAATATGTATAAGGTAAAATATTTAATGAAATAAAATACTTCTATCTAATGTATCTTATGTAAAATATTACATGCACATTATATAAATGTATATGTATAAATACACTATTTTGAGTTGTATGCAATATTATATGCATATTATACTCATTGTAGTTGTGTGTTAATATATGTAGGAATATATACACACATATACATATACACATATACATATAAAAGTATGTAGAGATAGAGATTGAAGGAGTATTAATCTGAGTAATGCACAGATTTTCCTCACAAATTTTTGTGTACTCATTCCTTAAATAATTCCTTCACATATGAATTTTATTTTACCAGTAGACACACATTTTAAATACGATAATTCACTTTATTTTTATGGAAAGAAGTCTCACTAATAACACTATATTTGGCAAGAAAATATTACCAAATTCAATATATTCAGTTTATTATGGATGTAGAGTGGTGCTCCAAACATCTACATTCAATTTTTGCCTTTAGGCACTTTTTCTTCCCAAATGTGTATGTATTCACTGAGAAGAGCTTCATGAGTTTGGTAATTCAGTTATGAAACATTAATTAAATCTCAACTCTGTATGTTAAACTGTGAACCCATATAGAAAATATAATGATTCCTAAAAGTGAAAGTAATTATTCTATTTTCTAAAATTCTTAAGGTGGTTAGGACAGGAAACAAGATACTAAAATAGGATTTGTATTAATACTCTAATTCATGTTGGCACTGTGATACGCACCTTTTTATCACTGAAACTCTATCATTGAAACAGCATTGACCAGTCTACAGTGCTGAGCTTATTGTTTTTTTTACAAATATATCACATTTTTTACTTGTATTACCAGTAGCTTATCAGTTCCCTTTTATACTGCACTAGCTCCATGTTACTGCTATATCAGAGTTAAAATATGGTACTTTAGAATCAGAAACCTGCTGCTTTCATTGGCAATGTGCAAAAGTCTCTGGCGGGTCCTCTCTTTTGAAAAACATATCCCTTCAATGTAAAAAGCCTTAAGCGAATCTACAAAAGCCAAGGAGGCCTGTATAAAAGGGGATTGTGATGCTAGCATTGGCACAATCATGGTGAGGCCTATTCATGTGGGAACAGCATATGTGACCCAAATGATAAAAGTTAGGAGCGTGCCAGTGACTGCATTCTGAGTCAAATAAAAAGCGCCTACTTCAGAAGTCAGTTTTTTGGCAAATGATTGAATTTCATTATGAAACACTCTTTGGAAAGTTTATGCAGTAATTAATAATTTTTAAAAAATACTCTTCTAAAGAAAAACAGAGAAAAACACATATCCTTTCTTATGTGAATATATTAGTGATACTTCATACAAATCAACTTCAAATCAATAGCTAAAGGGTTAAATTGGGGCCTACTCACTCATATGGTGCCAGGCTTATGCCTCAGCTCAGTCTCCTTTCTACTCAGTCCAAGCCTGGTGGAATATTCAATTTGGCATAAGCAAACAGAAGATTCATCTCTTTAATATACAGTCAAAATTCAGTGGGTGGAAAAATAATTTTACTTTTATATTCTCTGCTTTCTCTGAGGCTGTGTTAGATACTGGTACAGATTTGGTAATTTTATCTCAACTTCTCATTTACCAACAAAATTTACACATTTTAACAGTCATCGGGGCGGGGGTTATGCATGTGTATAAATAAACTTTTGAAAATTTCAAACATCACTGATCATGCTGGAAAAAATAATGAATCTATGTAGCCTCCTCTTTGTAGCGAAGTGTACATTCCATTCCATGCCTTGAAGTATAGCTGTTTGAAAAATGATAGACAGAATTATGAAAGTAGATAGTTGTAATTTATTCATCTTTGTTATGACAATGAAGTGAAATATATTTTTCTAAGAAGCTTTTCCTCAGAGGATTTCTCTTTTCTTTTCTCTAAGAAATTTGGTTTTCTAACTATTTCAAAGAGCTTTAGTAGGTATATATCACAGGGGAAGCTGGTGGCTCAGTAGGTTAAGAATCTGACTCTTGATTTCAGCTCAGGTCATGATCTCACAGTTTGTTAGTTGGAGGGAGCCCTCTGTTGGGCTCTGGGCTATGTCAGCATGGAGCATGCTTGGAATTCTCTCTCCCTCTCTCTCTGCACCTACCCCATGCATACATGTGCACTCTTGCTCTCTCTCTCTCTCAAAATAAAGAAGTAAACTTAAAAATTTTATTTAAAAAATATGTATCACAGCATTCAATGGAAGTATATAATAGAATAATTTTAGTATATTCACCAGGTTGTACAACCATCGTCCCCCAAAAGAAAGCTCATTCTCAGTAGATACTCCCCATGCCTCCCCATCCTCAACTCTAGGCAACCACTTATCTACTTTCTTTATAGATTTGCCTATTCTTTTAATACACACAGAATCCGATAATCTGTGGTCCTCCTGTTGTTAAGTGTTACTTTTTACTTAGCATAATACTTTCAAGTTTTATCCATGTCTCATCATTCATTTTTATTTCTGAATAATATTGCATTTATTGACACACCATTTTTTATTTATACCATTCCTCAGTGGGTGAATATTTGAATATTTTTGGCTACTATGAATCCTATCAGTATGGAAATTTGTGTATAAATTTTTAAGTATATGTTTGTTTTCATTTATCTTGTATAATTTTATTTCTCTTAGGTATATATCTAGAATTGAAATCATTGGGTTATATGGTAACTTTATGTTTGACTGGGAAACTGCCCAATTATTTTCCAAAAAGGCTGAACTATTTTACATTTTCACCAACAATACATGAGAGTTCAAATTTCTCCATGCTCTCACAAATACGTTTTTATGTCTTTGATTATAACAATTATAGTGGGAGGTGGAATGTTCTTCATTGTGGTTTGATTTGTATTTCAGTGATAGCTAATCTCAAGAATATTTTTATGTGTTTATTGGCCAGTTGTAAAATAGTTTTACAGAAATGTCATTTATATTTGCTCATTTTTAATTGACTTGTCTTTTTTGTTGAATTGTAAGAGTTTTTATTTTTTAATTTTTTTTCTGGGAATAGTTCCCTTATCAGATATATGATTTTCAGACATATTTTCCCACTTTATGGTGATCTTTGCCCTTTCTTGAAGTATCCTTGAAAAGTATTCTAAAATCTAAACCTAAAATTGTTTGTATATGATAAAGTCCAATTTATTTTTATTCAATTGTAGTTTTGTTGTCCTAGGAACACTTTTGCCTAAATCAAGCTCTCAAGATTTAATCGTACAGTTTTTCTAAGAGTTTTATAATTTTCATTCATATATTTAGCTCTATTATTTCTTTTGAGTTTATGTTTATTTGTGATATATAGAAGGGTTCATCTTCTTTCTCTTGTCAGTGGGTATGTAGCTGTTGCAGCATGAGTTGAAAAGACTATTCTCTCTCGCATCAAATTGTTTTGGTATGCCTGTCAAAAATTAATTGATTGCAATTGTAAGAGTTTATTCCTGGATTCCCAGTGCTATTCCACTGATTTTTTCTTCTTATTTTTTTGCTCTCTTACTATAATCACACTGTATTGATTGTTACTGCTTTATAGCAAGTTTTGAAAATTGATAAGCAAATCTCCTTCGTCGTTCTTTGCTGAGATTGTTTAGGCTCCTCTGTGTGACTCCCCATTTCCGTATGAATTATAGGATCAATTTATCAATTTCTGAAAAAGAATCCACTGGAATTTTAACAGATATTGCATTAAATCTATCAACAAATTTGAATAGCTAATGAAATCATATTTATTGTTATTGATAGGCTTGAAAACATGTCTACCATATTACATTTTGTTATTTTTATGTCTCATACTTTTTTTTTTATTCCTCTGTTGCTCCTTTCCTGTTTTGTGTAAGTGGATATGTTCTAGCGTAACGTTTTAATTCTCTTAATGAGTTTTAACTATGTACTTGGAGTTATTTTTAATGGTTATCCTAGGGCTCACAGAGTAAATCTTATTAAGAACTACCTCAAATTTATAACAATTTAATTTCAGTGAACTATAGAAATGTTACTCTGCTATAACTTTAATCCCTCTTCATTTTTTTTGCTGTTATTATTTTATATAAATGCATATATATATGTGTGTGTATGTACATATATGTATAACATAGCTTATATATCTGTCATATACCCAAACATTCATTGTTACAAATATAGACTTTATATTTATTTTATAAGATTTTATTTTACTTAAAGAAGTAAAGAAAAGATAGGAGCATATGTTTTTAGTATATATTTATGGAGTTTATTATATTTACCATTGTTTATTTACCTTTTATTTCCCTTTTTTCATGTTGATCTAAGTTACGATCTAGTATTATTTGATTATTCCAATATAGCTTATTCCCACCTACCTCCCTTGCCCTTTGATTGTCAGATAAGTTGCATATTTATATTTTATATGACTAACAGTGCAATCATACACATACTGTTTTTGTAGCAGCTGTTAAATATGTTAAGAAGAAGAATATACTATTATACTACCTCTCGTAATTATCTGTGTAATTTATTTTCTGTTACTTGTTTTACTGGAAACTTAGGATTACTGTTTTGTGTCACTTGCTTTCAGGTCAAAGAATTCCCTTGAATATTTATTGTAATAGGGGCTTGCTGGGAACAAATTCTTTAGCTTTTGTTGATATGTGAATGTTTTAATTTCATTTTCATTTTTTAAGGACAGTTTTGCTGATTATTAGATTCTGTGTTGAGTCTGTTTGTTCTTTCAATGCTTTAAATATGTCGACTTACTGCCTTCTGGCCTTTTTTTTTTTTTTTTTAAGTAAAAAGTTAGTTGGTAATTTTCTTGGCGTCTCTTTGCATTTGATGAATCTCTTTTCTCTTGATGCTTTCAAGGCTTTCTTTTTGTTTTTGGCTGTCAATATTTTGGCTATGATATGTCACAGTATGCCTTTGTTTTTATTTATCTTTGAGTTTATCGAGCTTCTTGGGTGTGTAAATTAATGCTTTATTTTTTGGTCAAATATGAGAAGTTTAAGCCTTATTTTCATTTAAATTTTTTTAAGTTTATTTTCTTTTTAAAAATTTTTAATGTTTATTTATTTTTGAGAGAGACAGAAACAGAGAGAGAGACAAAGAGAGAGACAGAGTGTGGGCATGGGAAGGGCAGAGAGAGAGGGAGACATAGAATCTGAAGCAGGCTCCAGGTTCTGAGCTGTCAGCACAGAGCCTTACATGGGGCTTGAACTCACTAACTGTGAGATCATGACCTGAGCTGAAGCCAGATGCTTAACCTATTGAGCCACTAAGGTGACCCTAAGGTTATTTATTTTCAGGGAGACAAAGCATGAGCAGGGGAAGAGCAGAGAGAGGAAGAGAGAGAATCCCAAGCCGGCTCCACACTGTCAGCACAGAGCTCCAAACAGGGCTCAAACCCATGACATGAGCCAAAATCAAGAGTCAGACACTTAATGACTGAACCATCAGGTGACCTGCATATTTTTCATCTGTCTTTACCTCTACTCTTCTGGTTTTCTCATTACATGTAAATTGACATATTTTATGGTGTCCCAAATTTCTCTTATCTGTTCTGTTTCTTGCCTGTCCCTCAGATTGAACAATTTTCTATCAATTTAATTTCGAGTTCACTGATTCTTTCCTCTGCTAGCTCAAGTCTATATGTGACCACCCCTAGTTAAAACTGCACTTTAGTAATTATACTTTTCAACTCTATGATTTGTACATATATTTTTATGTTAATGATATTCTCTATTCAATGAGACATGATCATCATATATTGTTTTTCTTTATTTTATATTCTTTGAATATGTTTTTAATAGCTGACTTTATCCCATTCATCCCCCTACCTACCTCCCCTCTATCAGTTTGTTCTCTGTAGTTAAGAGTCTGTTTTTGGTTTCCCTCTTTCCTTTGCTTGTTTGTTTTGTTTCTTAAATTCCACATATGAGTGAAATAATATATTTATCTTTCTCCAACAGAATTTTTTTTGCTTAACATTAGACTCTAGCTCTACTCTTGGAGTTGCAAATAGCAAGATTTCATTCTTTTTTATGGTTAAATAATATTCCCCCACCTCTTCTTTAACCATTCATCTGTCCACAGACACTTGGGTTACTCCATAATTTAGCTATTGTAAATAATGATGCAATAAACAAAGGGGTGCATTTCTTTGAATTAGTGTCTTTGTATTTTGGGGGTAAATACCCAGTAGTGAAATTATTAGATCATAGGTGGTTCTTTTTTTTTGGGGTGGGGGGGTGGAGATCAGGGATGAGGGGTGGAGGATGGTTTGCTTCCTTTATTGATATTATTTATTATTGATTTTTGTTTTTTAATTTAAAATTTAGGTAATGTACAATGCAATATTGGTTTCAGAAGTTGAATTCTGTGATTCAACACTTAGATACAATACCCAGTGCTTATCACAAGTGCTCTCCTTAATCTTCATCATCCACGACACTCATCTCCCATCCACTTCCCTCCTTTAGCCCTCAATTTGTTCTCTATCATTAAGTGTCTCCTGTAGTTTATTTCCCTTTCTTCTGTTCCCTCCAGCACTTCATATGGTAGTTCTATTTTTAACGTTTTGAGGAATCTCCATAATATTATGAAAAGTAGCTACACCAGTTTGTATTCCCATCAACAGTGTGTGAGGGTTCCTTTTACTCCACATCCTTGCCAATACCTGTTGTTTCTTGTAGTTTTTATTTTAGCCATTCCTACAAGAGTGAGGTGATATCCCACTGTAGTTTTTATTTTTATTTCCCTGATGATTAGTGATCTTGAGTATCCTTTCATGTCTTTGTTAGACATCAGGATGTCTTCTTGGGAGGAATGTCTATTCATTCCTTCTGCTCATTTATAAGTAGATTATTTGGTTTTGGGGTATTGAGTTATATAAGTTCTTTATGTATTTTAGATACTAACTCTTTATCAGATAGGCTATTTGCAAGTATCTTCTCACATTCAAAAGGTTGCCTTTTAGTTTTGATTTTTTGTTTGTTTGCAGTGCAATGCAGAAGCTTTTCATTTTGATGTAGTCCCAATAGCTAATTTTTGCTTTCCCTTGCCTCAAAAGACCTATCTAGAAAAATGTTATGGCCAGTTTCATAGAAATTGCTGCCTGTGGTCTCTCCTAGGATTTTAGTGGTTTCCTGTCTCACATTTAGGTCTTTATTCCATCTTGAATTTATTTTTGTGTGTGATAAGAAAGTGGTCCAGTTTCACTCCTTTGTATATAGCTGGCCAGTTTTCCCAACACTGTTTGTTGAAGAGACTTTTTTCCATTGCATGTTATTTCCTCCATTGTCCAAGATTAATTGACCATATAACTATGAGTTTATTTGTGGGCTCTCTATTCTATTCCATTGATATGTGCTTATATTTATGCCAGTACCATACTGTTTTGATTTACTATAGCTTTGTAATATAACTTGAAATGTAGAGTTTTAATACCTCCAGTTTTGTTTTTAATTTTTAGGATTGTTTTGGCTATTTGAGGTTTTTTGTGGTTCCATATAAATTTAAGGATTATTTTTTTGTAGTTCTGTAATAAATGCTATTGGTATTTTGATAAAGATCTCATTCAATCTGTAGATTGTTTCAGGTAGTTTAAACATTTTAACAAAAGTTTGTTTCTCCAATCCGTGAGCATGGAATATCTTTCCATTTCTTTGTGTTACCTTCAGTTTCTTTCATCAGTGTTTTATAGTTTTCAGGGTATAGATCATTCGCCTCTTTGGTTTATTCCTAGACATTTTATTGTTTTTGGTGGAATTGTAAGCGTGATTGTTTTCTTAATGTGTTTTTCTGATGCTTCATTATTAGTATACAGAAATGCGATGGATTTCTACACATTTATATTGAGTCCTGTGACTTTACTGAATTCAATTATCAGTTCTAATAGGGTGTGTGTGTGTGTGTGTGTGTGTGTGTGTGTGTGTGTGGAGTCTTTTGGGGTTTCTATAAATAGTAGCATGCCATCTGCAAATAGCGTAAGTTTTACTTCTTCCTTACCATTTTGGATACCTTTTATTTCTTTTGTTTTCTGATTGCTGTAGTTAGAACTTCCGATACCATGTCCAAAAAAAAGTGGTGATAGTGGACATCCTTGTCTTGTTCCTGACCTTAGGGGATTTAATAGCTGCTCTTAAGTCTTTCTCTGCCAACTCTGCAAACTGAGTCCCCTTAAAGACAATTTCTACTCCCTGCTTTTCTTCTTGTATCTAAATCACATTTGCTATTTATTTCCCTGTTTGTTTGTTGTTGTTGAAAACAGGGTACATCACATAATGTATTATAGCAATACTAGATTCTGATCCATCCTATCTCAGGACCACCTTTTCTCTGCTTGCTTGCTTGTTTGCTTGTTTGTTTAATAACTTTTTTAGACCATTCCAGTGAAGTCAATTTCCCCTGAAGAGTGAAGTCTCTAATGTTGATTTTCAGAGTACAGCCTTGGTGTGTACCAATCCCTTTGACCCCACATCCCCAGGGATGGCAGTGTTTTTAATAGGATTCTCTTTCCCCTTATCTTGCCACCTGATTTCTCTCTTAAAGTTTCCTATTTCTATCAGTTTCAAACAGAGCTGTTAGGTTCCACTCAGTTTTAGCTGCTTGCTATACAGCTACAAAGTCTGTTCCTAAGAATTGCCTCTCCCCTGACAGAATCTCTGTGCCACCGTTTCGGAAATGGATGTGAGGACAGCAATCTCTGTCTTTCAGAGCATCACTCCTGGTTTGTGGGCAAAGACCTGGGCAGTTTGGAAGTCTCTGAGCTTTTTACCATTCCTCTCATAATGTGAAACATTTGACCTAAAGATAAGCTAGGCAAGGGTGATGGGGGCCCAGTATTCTGAGCCTTCATTGCCTGAGTTAGAACTTCTACCTTACAAGTGGGTGCTAGATGAAGGAAGTGGGCCTAAACCTCTTCTCTCCCCTTGCCTGAAGTAGCACTTTTGCCATATACAGTTGGAGTAGATGAGAAAGGCTGGTGGCCTGCTCCTTCTGGAGTAGGCCTGAACTAGAAGGTTTGGTGAGTGGGGTCTCCTTTTCTCTTGGTTGTACTCATCTGGAGTAGAGTTCCTGACACAGAGCTGCCTAGGGGGAGGTGGTGGAAGGAGCTGGTTTGGTTTCAGTGTTTCTGACTCTTACTGTTACGGAGAATTAAGAGGATTTCTTGAGTAAATGCTTCTACACTTTCTTTATATCCTGAAGGCATTCTCCAGAGACTTTGAGTGGTCATCATTATGATAATTTGCATAAGTTATGGTTGCTTTGCTAGGAATAGGATTCACAGAGCTACAAATACCCCATTCTGGAAGGACTTGAAATTATATTATATTTAATATAGGTATGTGGTATGAATTGTTACTGAAAAAGCTCACTACCATCAGCCCCTTTTTACCTCTCTTCTTAAAGCAACTAACATCCTCACATCACTCATTTGTTCCATTTTCAACCATTCTGCAAGTGGTCCTTGGTGGGACTGTGAATTTTCTTCATACCTGAAATATACCTTTTTACTATATACAACTGAAAGTAATAGTTGCTAATAATACACTGAGGTAATAACAACATAATTCTTCTCTGTATGCTCACATGTATTCTTAGCCTAAGAAAGCTTTTCTGTTTAACTCATAGGAAAATGTATCCTGATGAAATGAAAAGTATTTTTTGTAATTTAAATATTAGTATTTATGAAAATGAAACTTTTTATAATTTATGTCCCCAATTCTAAGTTTTTTCCCCAGTGTAATTTCAAGAAAGTAATAAATAAAAAAATAATAATTCAAGCTTACTGGGTAAGAAAAATTCATTTTAATCTTACCCATTTGTCTTATAGAAGCATTATAGTTTTGCAGTACAGACACTTTCTGAAGTGATCATTCTTTGTAAAATTTATTTTGTAAAGAAACATGGTACTGAGAAATGGGATATTGCTATGACAAATACCTTAAAATGTGGACATGGCTTTGGAATTAGGTAATGGGTACCAGCTGGAAGAATTTGGAGCCCCATGATAGAAAAAGCCTAGATTGTCTTACACAGTCTATTGGTAGAAATATGCACACTAAATGTATTTTCGGTGAGGGCTCAGAGGAATTTGGGAATATGTTATTGGTAACTAGAAAAGAAGGTAATGTGACCAAGGACTCATAAGTTGGAGTGATATGAGGACCATAAACCAAAAGAGAGTCCATAGCCATCTAAAAATGGCAGAGGCAAGAAGTGGATACTCATCTTAGACCTTCAGAAGGAGATCAGCTGTGCCAACTCCTTGATTCCAGCCCGGTGATACTGATTTCTAACTTCTGGCCTCTAGAACTGTAAGAAAATAAGTTTAAGCCACCAAGTTAGTGTTAATTTGCAATTGCAGCCCCAGAAAACTATCCCATATTTAACTCGGAATTTTAGTCTATTTACCTCTGAATTGGGAGCATTAGGTTAGAAAGCCTTTCCCACCTATCAATATTTGATATGTATATAGTATAGACAATTTAATTATTAAAAATGAAAAAAATGAAAGGTTCATTTATAAATGAACAAGTGCAGTTCTTGCAATGGCACCTTTTATTTTTTTTATCATTTTTAATAGTTAGATTGTCTATACTGTATACATATCAAATATTGATAGGTGGGAAAGGCTTTCTAATGAGAAAATTTATGTGGGTAAATTAAATGAATCTAGTAGTATCATTTAGATATCTTCTTTATGTAAAGTGCTTGCTATAGCCCAGGATATGGGCAGCAAAATATAAATAAAATTTACATTTTCCATCATAAAACTCACTTTTATTTACTTTCTGCATACTTCATCTTTAAAAAAATGTGTGTGCAGGGCACTTGTGGGGATGAGCACTGGGTGTTATATGGAAACCAACTTGACAATAAACTATTTGTAAAATTAAAAATAAATAAAGAAGGTCCAAGAAAAAAAAATGTGTGTATGTATATGTATACATACATAGATGTAGACATAGACACATGCATGATGAAATTATCTCTGTTATAAATATGCCATCTCTGGAAGAAACAGAGCCAATATATGTAGGCATATTCCTAGTGCTAACTCAACCAATGTCTACCCCTAAGGCTGATGCAGTACCTGAAAATAAAGTACTGCTTCATGTCCATGACTCTAAAATTGGGGCACCCAGAATAATACTAGGATCTTTAAGGGACTGTTTAGAAGGAACCAGACTTAAAAGTTGTATATCAATTTGCATTGTCTGTTAGGGGCACTATTTTGTGACCAGGTAGACGGTGTTTGATAGACATACTATTATTATAATAGCTTGGAAGGCAAGTGACTACTAGCAGGCTAAACTAAGCATTGATTACATCTTTCAATATTATTATTATTATTATTATTAAAAATACCTTTAAAGATTATTCGCTTAAACTTGGAGGCGTTCTTAATGATATTGAAGATCCTAAACCCATGAGCCAGCGTTGAAAAATTTGGCTCATATGTAATACACTCAAATATGATATGTGTTATAGTTATATAATTTAATGAATTTCAAGGACGCCTAGGTGGCTAAGTCAGTTAAGCATCTGACTCTTGATCTCAGGGTTTTGAGTTCAGGCCCTACATTGGGTTCCACACTGTAACATAGATTTTCTTTGAAACATTGAAACCTCTCTGCTTCTTTTAATATATTTAAGCATAAAAACTCATTTTGTGTCAGTATCGGGTTTTTGTTGTGGTTTAACTCATTTGTTTCACAGATGTTAATGAGACCATGTCATTAATTTAAATCTTATTTTTCAAGTAATCAGTCATATCTGTGTTGTTCCTTGGCTGCAGATGGCATAACCCTGGCCACCAATCATGCAAACTAGTTCAGTCATTCCTGTCTTTCCCAAAGCTCTATCCAACCTTCTCTTACCATAGGGCTCTTACCTCTTACCTCACTGGAACACTCAAAGCTAGCTGCTATGAAACCAATAAAACTTTAAGCTGGTCCACAGAAACATTTCTCCACATTTTGAATAATTCTCCTCTCCTTCTCTCTTGATTCAAAGGAAAAGGATTTTTGTTGTTGCTGTTCTTTCTACTTTTGTTATTTAATGTATTCCCAGGGCTTAACTTAATATCTAATATATATGGTTGGAGTTCAATACATGTTTTATATATATCTCCTTTCTTCCAGTTTTCATAACACATAAGTATACTTAGCAAGATTAATCTTTTTCATTTCTCTTATCTCATCCTTTCCAATCTCAGCTAGGTTTTTAATTCATCTTGGTTCCTTACTCTAACACTAAAAAAAAAAAAACATAATAACATTTAATAATGGCTAGAGCTATTGTGATAGGGTAGCTGTGTTCCAATTTCTAACTCCGTTACTTACTAGATATGATTATGGGCACATTATTAATCAATCTGTACTTTTGTTTTACTATCAAGAATTAGATGTAATATCACCTATCTTACGAAGTTATTAGGAAGATTAAATAGGTTACACATGGGATAAACATAAAGCACTTGGAGCAGTGCTTTGCACATAGTATGCATTTAGCAGTATGGCTATGGCTGTTATTCATCTGTTCCACTCATTCTGTTTTTCCTTTCTCTTGGCTTATCATTTTGCTTGGCACTTTTCTTACTATAATGCAAAATCTTCATACACATGTGATTCTTCTTTAATTTTTCTCTATATATCCTTTGATTGTCAAACTTTTGAAAAATATAAATATTTTATTTTCATTCTTGGAGTTCATACCCATTAATAGAAACAACAACAATCTGATTGAAAAATGAACTGAGGGCCTGAATAGACATTTTCTTAAAGAAGACCCACAAATGGCCAACAGGCACATGAAAAGATGCTCAACATCACTAATCATAAAGGAAATACAAATCAAACCTCATATCTGTCAGAATGATATTCTCATAAAGACAAGATCACTTTCCTGAGATGATCAACTAGAGTGTACATCAGACACAAAGATAATTCTGGAATAAGATGCCTCTCCTCTGCTAGTAAACAAGAACAAGGAAACAAACAAACAAAACAACAGAAAGCATCAGAGGCAGAGTACAGGATTTATGTTAAAAATCATGCACTGGGTCCTTTCAAGAATCTTGTGATATGGACATTTCTTTAACTTGTTTTATGCGACTCTTAAGACAGTGCCTACATCTGCTGATCTGTTTGAGATGCTGGTAAACCATCATGTGACGAGGGGGAGCCATCAGCCATGCCAATTTCTGCTATTGGCAAACCCCTGTTTTCATTACCAACCAGTGGCTGCCAACAAAACACATTGTTAGTAATAGATTGGGTCCTAGAAGCCAAGTCTGAGAAAGACATGTATGCTGATTCTTCCTCCCTCCAAATAGACAGAACATTCCTAGACATAATGGATGAATGGACAGACTGAAGCTTCTCTTCATCAGCCTTGTCTTCATTTCTATGATGCAGCAAGAGATACTAGCATTGTTCAGCTTCATACAATATTTACATCTGTCATGATGATACATGCAAATTTCTAAACTGAACTATCTGCTTCTCCTGGACTCTATGAGGACAGGAACTTTTTTGTTTGTACTGAGTAGATATGACCTGCACTCCAAGTTGAGCTCCTAGCTTTTCCAAGATTTTTAATTAACAAAGAGATGAAGATCTTTTTGGTTGTAAATTTTATGATCATAGAACCCAAAGACTGTGGTCTTTTTATGCAAGTTTGGCTGAGGCTCTGTTTGATACCTGAAATGCTTCATAATGTGATGGGAACTGGGAGCCCCAAGCACTTGCTACTGTGCAGGTCTCTGTCAGTTTTCATCTCAGAATGCTTCTCTGGAAAAAGTGTGTATGTTTAAAGGTACTTAATCTTGATTATTCAATAGAGAGACACAATAAGAAACAAAAACAGTAATGTCACAAGAGTAAAAGGAAAGAGTGGGACTATCTAAAAGAAAATACCATTATGGTACAGTACTTGATTTTGGATCAAGTAATAATTCAATCATCAAAATAATTTAAAAATTATTTGTTGATATTACTAGATTGGTGTTAAAAGGCCAAAAAATGTATGAGACAGTAACTTATAGTAAAAGGAATACAAATAGTTGATGTATATATAAAACATTTCTTAACTTTATTTCTAATAAAAAATATAGATTTAAAAAGCAACAAGATAATGTTTTCAACCCTAAGACAACAAACGATTTTTAAGGAGTTATAATTTGGATATTGGCAAAAATGTGAGAAAACTAATGTTCACATAAACTGCTAGTGAGGGTGGAAATTGGGTCAGTGACTTTGGGGAACAATTACATATTTAAAAATTTAAAGAGGGACTCTCCCATATTTGCTTCTATGTTTCTTTCTAGGAGTACATCTATATGTGTTAAGTCCAGACAAAGGTTATTGCTGTTTTGATAGTCTAATTTCTCACATTTATACTGCTTCATCTGTTTAAAAGAATAATGCTACATGTCTTCCACTATTACTGTGGACTTACACATATCTCCTTTCAACTTTATCAATCTGTGTTATTTCACAGTTCTATTCTTACTCCATATGTGAATGTATAATAAACTTATTTTTCTATTTAATTCTTTTTTTTAGCATGTTATTATTGCTTTAATTTGAATTTCTTTGATTACTAATAAGTTTGGGCATTTTCCACATGTTTATTAGACATATATTTCTTCATTTTGGTATTTATCTATTTTCTTTTGGTTTCAAAGTTTTGATTAAATTCTAGTTAGTTAACATATAATGTAATATTGATTTTAGGGGTAGAATTTAGTGATTCATCAGTTACATATAACACTGAGTGCTCAATTATATATAGAATATCTTTTTTGGCCTTCCTCCAATTTATTTTTTTCATGCTTTTTATGACATTATTTTTGAATTAGTCTTGAAATTGGCACAGAGCTAGAATTTGTTTCATCCAACCAGAGTATCTCTGATTTTATTAGGTGGCTGAGGTATTTCATATTTATTGTGTTTATTAATAAATATTTGACATAACTATGCTATTTTATTTAATGTTTTTTTTCTTTATCATGTTTTATTGTTGTTTATTTTCCTTTCCCCTCAATTTGTGACTTTGGTCTTGTTTGTTTGTTTTAGGTTTATTTACTTATATTTTGATAAAGAGAGAACATGCTCTAATGCACACGAGTAAGGAAGGGGCAGAGAGAGAGGGAGAGAGAATCCTGAGTAGTCTCTGCACCGTCAGTACAGAGTCACATGTAGGGCTTGAACTCAGCCAACCATAGGATCATGCCCTAAGCCCAAATCAAGAGTCTGATGCTTTACCCACTGAGCCACCCAGGTGCCCTGTAGATTGGTCATATTTTCTTGGTTTTCTTCTTCCTTTAATATTTTAAAAAATATACATTTATTTCATATTAGTAACCACACTAAAGATTTTGTTTCCTAAACATGAGTAGAACTGATTAATATCTGTATATTTTTACAACTAATGACTTATTTACTTAAATGGCTTTGAGTCCTTCCTTTTCTGTCTCCATTCAACTCCTGTGTACAGATTGTCATCATTTTCAAAATCTCATAATTGTATTTTTAACAAAACACAAATTCAAATTTGGTGTTTTAATTTTACCAAGTTTATATATTTTTTTGCTACTCCATTATTCATTTCACTTTGAAATTTCCTTTTTCTTGTTGGAATATATGATCTTAGGAAATGTATGGAAGTTTTGATATGTAATTTTCACCATCAAATTTGAATGTTAATCTGGTCAGAAAAAGTGTCATAAGTTTATTTTTTATTTATTATTTTAACTAAATTTTTAACATATTGGATATATTGATCTGTTTTACATCTAGTGTTCAAATGAGGCCTCTGATATTCTGATTCTTCTTGTTACTTATATCTTACTTCTCCTCTTTACCTCAAGTTTAGCATTTTTTATCCTTTAATATAATCATTTTAAATTTAATAATTTAATTCTAATTTTTCTGGATTGGCAAGGTTTTTATTCTTATACTTTATTAATTTAAAAATATTCTATTTGCCTCATTTGGTTTTTCATCTCTGTGTTTCTGTTTACTTCATTCTAGAAAAGCCTCACCAAATTATTTTTATTTTAATAACCTCTATTTTAATAGCCTTTATTTTTATAACCTCTATGAATGCTATTTTCTTCCTTCCTTCCCCTGGAATAATTAACCACATAGATCTTTCAAGACATGCTTTTAATCTACAATATTGTAAATTTTCTTACAATATCTCCATCTCAAACCCTTTTAAGGCTATGTCTTGGGAAAACTGTTGGCATTATCTTTTAAGCTTAATAACAATTCAGCAATTTGCTCTGTGTCTTTTCTGTTCTAATTGTTCATATATATATATACCTTTCTTTTTTTTTATTACAAATAGTTTATTGTCAAATTAGTTTCCACATAACACTCAGTGCTCATCCCCACAAGTGCCCTCCTCCATGCCCATCCCTCCCTCCCCCCTATATATACCTTTCAATAAATATACTTTTACAGTGATCTCCAGTTGACTTTTCCATCACAGGGCTTTGTGTTTTATTGATATAATAAAGTTCCATTATCCTCAGAAAAATAATAATTACATTTATTTAAGGTTGTCTTCTGGTTGTGCTATTTCTTACTCATATGCATATTCTTCTATTTCTTGAGATTTTCTTAAATTTCTAAAATATTGTCATTTAAAATAATTTTAGTTGAGAGTATCTGTGAACGCCTGTCTTACATATTTATATGTCGTAGGCAAAGAGAAGTCAGTACTTCTACCACTTGCATTTTAGCCTTTTTTTTTTTTTTTCTTTTTGGTAAGACTAGATGAGGGATTAGGTGTGTCATTGAAAAGGTTATGGTCCGTTGTTAGGGAGTTTGTGCTCCCCATTCATCTTAGATATTACTTGTAGCCTGGAGCATTGCTACTCCATACACCCAATGTAGGATAGAATGTTCCTCTCTGGAAATAGATGTTACTGTTGTCCCAGGGTCCCCAGAAATTCTGAATGTAGGAGTGGAGTACCATTGTGGCCACATCCAACTTCTGACGTATGACTATCCTGAATGAGACTTGAGTATCATATTCTTTATAGGATCTTGCCTGTTTTTATCTTCCTAGGATGCTTCATATTTTCTTGTTTTGTACTAATATTATCCATGTATTCTAATATCTTTAATCCTATCTATAAACTTTAGGAATTTCGTTCATGAATAGAAACCTTTAATAGATGATCAAGGTACTGAATTCTTTAGTCATCCAATCAAAAGTCATTTAGATAAATAAAAACTATGAAATTACAATAGAAACGAGAAACCATTTATATATTTAGATAATTAGGCGAGTAAAATAGAAGAAAGAGGATTTTCCTAATTTTAGGTATGGTTCATTGCTGGAGGCTGGCTCCGGCCAAGGTCCAGGGGTCCCTGAAGGATGGACGGTGTTGGCGAGGGAGGGATGAGAGAGGCCGTGAGATTCTTTCTGGTCACCAGCCAGGCATCTCTGCTCTGACTGGGGCTCAACTTTATTTTATAATTAAGTATTTAGGGGATGGCACAGAAGTGGTATTTGCCTTAGACAGTGATTTCTGGTGACAAATTTCTTTGATATGTAAGAATTTCCCAGAACATAGATTTGTAGAAGACTCCTGCATAACCTTTATCAATAGTGATTGAGGTAGGTGATTTAGATGCTTATCCTTTGGTGAATGAAGTTATCTTTAGCATACTAGACAATGTTTTTAGCTTAAAAAGTGTGAAGTTACTTCTTTGTGAGCAGGGGTCAATAGCTTGTTTGTTTGAGAAGTATTAAGAAAAACAGGTCTTTCAGAAAACACAATGTTTGCTCCCATAATCACAAAAGAAGTTCCTACAATAGGTTCCTTCACAGGGTGCAATCAGCATATCAAGGCCAGAATAAATCACTCTCAATACTGATCATAAGATGGAATACTGATCATAAGATGCCTTGGGGATTGGTGCTCCAAGCAGAAACAATTCGGTGGGAGTGGATATCTGTCCTTAACTCTAAATTAGGCTCTTTCTCTCAGGGCCAGACTCAGTTGTAACTCTTGTGTTCTTAACCCCCTTTATTATCTAAGTCTTGGATCTGCAAGGCCCATAGGAAGAGCCTTTTGACAGTCATCCACGGTGCTTTCATCTAAAATCTCTTTTGAAAAGGCAGGAATATGCTTTTCCATATGAGGAATTGTTATACCCAGATCACAGTATCCTCACCGACCAGAGACCACCAGGGAGACCGAGTCACGCATGCAAAGGCAAAGGGCTTTATTACGGGCTCGAGCTCGGGCTCACAGACTTCACCAGCGCCATGGATCCATGCTGAGAACCTCGAACAAAGGCAGAGTAGGGTTTTTATGGGGTTTGTGACGGGGGAGTTACAGAAGTTGTGGCATGGAAACAGTGATCCAGTAATAATTATACAGTATCATTGACAGCGGGTTTAACCATACACATTGTCTAGAGTATTTATTACTTTTGGCAAGACCCAATTACAACATTTAGAGTACTTTTAAATTCAACCAATTACAGAGCGAGCCTAGGGTCTTGTTCGGCGCCTAACGGGTTAACTTTAACATTAGGTAGCTAAGATTTATCTATAGTTGCTGGCCTTTCTTGATTGGGCGTTGCCAAGGTAGTGTGGTGGAGTGAAGTGGTGGGCAGTTTCTTCGGCCTTGGGCAGTGTGTAGCTGCCTGATAGTTTCAGGGAAACTGAAACTTAGGTCTTCTAGTTTAGAGGGGAAACTTAAAGCCTATTATGGAGTCAGTCTGGTTTAGACTTGTGTCCTTACAGAATCTGTGTGGGGATTTGGAATACTGTGAGGCCTGGTTGAAGAGCCAAAAATTAAGTCCTCCATTAAGAGAAACCTCGGGCTGCACGTAGCCCCAGTCCCAGTCCCAGGAAAAGCCTCAGACTGTTCAAGGCTAAAGCCATCCTCAGACCGCCCTCAGTTCAGTTAATCAAAAAGAAAAAAAAAAAAGAAAAGAAAAAGAAACTCCTTTGGTCTGAGTCAAGGCTGGAAACTGCAGATACAAACTAGCCCATTTCTCACCACTTGTCTGAACCCCACGTGGGCCCTTTGAACTCACTTCACAATTGGTCATTTTCAAAGGATTCTCAAAAGTCATGATTGGGTCCCACAAAAGTAATGAGCACCTCACAGACACTGAATGGTCAAAGCTGTAATTGTAATTGGTGCTTATGTGATGATGCTACATGTACTGTAACACCCCCATCCCTTACTCCTTAAAAACCCTGTTCGCTATTGTTCTTGGCTTCACCTTGCTGCCATGACACCGGCAGGCTGGTGAGCCCCAGCTCGAGCTTGTAATAAAGACCCTTTTGTACTTGCATCGGTGCCGGCTCCTTGGAGGTCTCTGGGACTCATGATTCTGGCACAACATGGTCAGTACCAGCAGGCTCATTTCCAACATGAGCCAGTAGTAGCAGAAGGAGATACCAGTTTTTGTTTCTCATGGCAGGAGCTGTGCAAACACTGCCATCTTGTCAATGTGACTGTCATCCAGCGAGGCCAGTGCGGCTCCCAGCAGTTCATCTTCAAAAATATGTACACTATTAATTCTATAGAACATTCAAACTTTTATGATTTAAACATTGTAACTTATTTCACAATAAATACATGTGGTAGTAACATTGATTATTTAATATCTTAGGATTATGTGATCATAAAGAGTGTTTTATTTATCACTTACACTGAAATTGTTTTATGTCATTGCATGGAAGTGATACATTTTATGTTAATAGAAGCTGAATCCAATGATGGTTTCTGAATGAAAAAATATCATTATTGAGGTAGAATAGTATCATGTGATTTATTTAGGATGTACCACAGATAGTACAAATGTGGCTTAATCTTGGATTTATACATTAAACATACTTTCACATATACACTATATATTAGTATTCTCTAGAGAAACAGAATGTATAGATGATAGATAGATAGGTAGATAGATAGATACGTAGATAGATAGATAAATAGATAGATCTGTTTGAGCAGTTTTAGTGCTATAATTTGAGAGTAGTGTCTCCCAAAAAATGGTCTCTCCAGAGGCCTGAATGAATCACTGTTGAAGTAATTCAGTTGTATAATGTATAGAGGTTTATGGTTATAAAAATGTACAATTTGGAAAGAGATCCCTGACTAAAATGTAATGAATGTATAGGTTTTTTTTTCCTTTTAACAAAAACTTGAAATTTAGTCTTACTAAATCATTGTAATTTTCTTCTTACATAGGTAGATCAGATATAACCATTTCATTTCTAAGGCAACTAAGACTCAAGAGATGAGGCAAAGCCCAAGGCCAGGAAGCATCCAGGGGATAGCAGGACACACACCTGGTGTGTGTGACAGGTGTACGAGCACACCATTCTGATGGTAGCTGGCCTCTTCTTTTGGATTCCAAGGGTGTACTTGCACATTTCCTTATCCCATTAGCATGTACTCATTTATCACATAAACCAGCTGTAACCTATTAAAGACCAAGGACAAGAGAAAATAGAATACGAAGCAGATAGGGTTTTTAATGATATTTCAGTAGTGAAGGGCTTGGAGTTTAAAACTTTACTGCTGTTACTGAGGGTTCAGGGGCACACGAAGCATGAGGAAACAAAATAGGAAGATAGTACTAAAATTAAAATAAATTATTAAACCTGTTAATAATAATAGCAATAAAATCCCCTGACATGTCTTTTATAGTTGTAATCAAACTCGTAAACTATTAATAAGTGATGACAAAATGATAAAAATAAGGTATGTTGGACATACCATATTATATCAATTATTAGTTATTGTATTCTTTTTGGAAATATGTTTATAAACAGCTAACACACACGACACAATATCCATATTATTTGGGTTTGAGTCAGTAATTCACTTTCAGTAGTATTTTTCTAAGAAAGAATGAAGATATAACCAACCTTTTATAAAACAGCTGTTTCATGTGAAGTATATTTATACAAAATATATGCTTTTATCATTTATTGAAATTCAACAAATTGAACATTAATAATTGGGTATTTAATTATCTCAAAATAGAATAAAGTAAATAATGTCTAATTAAATAAAGAGTAGGTCATTACTAAAATCTTGTGAAAAAATTACATAGATTTATGTTTATAAGATAGCATCAAGTAAAGACAAACTATGCAAAAATAGATACATATGTATCAGATAATAGAGAGAGATACAAATATCTAGATATATGCATGTAATGGTCATATCAATTTAAAATTTACACAATCAACTGAAAGAAAATAAAAGAAAATACAAACCTTTTATATTATCTTGGACATGAAGGCAACAATAATCTTTGATATTTTTTAAACTTGTATTTATTAAGTAATGTCTACCCCCAATATAGAGTTCAAAACTCATGACCCTGAGATCAAGAGTCCCATGCTCTCCCAACTGAGCCAGGCTGGTGCCCCAATATTGATTTTTTTTTTAGTGCTTTTCTCTGCTATTTTTTAGATTTCTAAAATGATTGTATAAAATTTCTACAAATATTATTTATCATTTCTATAACTCTTAGAGAAATTATGAGAAAGGTAAGCTTTTCCTGGATAAGCTTTCATTTATTTCCCTTTTCAGGAACATTAGCTTCTGAAGCTAATGTTCAGATATTGCCACATTTTTCATAATTCTAAAAAATATTACAATCTGTAAATTTTATAGTGAAGCATTAATTCTGTGTGGAGCTGGGAGTGCTAATTACATAGGGCAGGTTTTTTTTTTTTTTCTATTTTTAAAAACTTGGCAGCTGTGTTTTCAAGGGAATTTGCCTTTCATTGGTTGCTGGAGTGTCCAAGTGAAGAGGGCTGTGGTGTATCTTGTGGGTGAACAATCCTGTCTAAGCACGTTTTTTCTACGCAGATGGCTGTGATATGACACAAGAGTAGCTTCAAGGCCTTTGTGTTCTTACCACCTAAATTTAAAAAAAAAAAAAAAAAAAGCTTAAAGTCACTTTAAAGTGCCTGCTCTCACTTGGATTGAATCTAACTCATTCTGCATATGAATAGAAACAATGTTCTGGAGAATACTGAAGTTAGTCACTGTGATTAAGCTTCATTTAAACCAGTCCCTAAGGTGTAGGTTCTCTTTAAATGTATTCCAGAGAGAGATAATGAAGATGATTCTCTCTCTCTCTCTCTCTCTCTCTCTCTCTCTCTCTATATATATATATATATATATATATATTTTTTTTTTTTTTTTTTTACAAACGTAAGACTGACATTCTGGGGTGCCTGGGTGGCTCAGTCATTTAAGCATCTGACTTGGCTCAGGTCATGATCTCAGCATTCGTGGGTTCGAGCCCCACATCGGGCTCTGTGCTGACAGCCAGCTCAGAGCCTGGAGCCTGCTTCAGATTCTGTATCTCCCTCTCTCTCTGACCCTCCACTGTTCATGCTGTCTCTCTCTCAGAAATAAATAAAAACACTAAAATAAATAGACTGACATTCACTTGATATCTTAAAAGGATGCTATTAAATGTTATTGTACCCTAAGGACTTAAGGTAATATTCATTATTTCATTTGAATTATAGTGTATGTTCTAATTTCTATGATAGGGAATGGGAAAAGCTGAAATAATAGATGTGATTCTTGGAACATCAATTAATATGAACAGAATTATATTTTAATGTTAATTTTAGGAGAGTGTGTACATATTCCAAAATCGAAAATTGGTTACTTAGATCTAAGGACTTTAGTAGTTTACACTTGAAGTATTTAATTTTTGATACAGTCACAACCTGAATGGTGAGTGTTTTTAAATCCAGTTATCTAATTGAATTAACATTTTCTCTGTTCTTAAATAAATGGTATCTTCAGATATTTCACAAAGCAAGACAATCTAATAGCCACTTTTGAGTAGACTATCAAGGGATAGAGAAAATATTAAGTATGATTTCGTAGCTTATAAGTAAATGGGTACAAATGTTAAAAGTCTGTAAATTCATGTGGTTTAACTATGCTTATAGAAATGCATTTTTTAATTCTTACGGTCTATTTAGCGAACTTCACATCCTAAGGTTATTTAATTAAGCAAAATTCTTAGTATTAGTTTTTAAGTATCTGTAGGATATTCTTCAATTTAAGTAGAAATAAATACTTAATAAGTAAACTTTAAAAATTTTTATTATATAGATTACCACCTCCATTTAGGGTATGTAGCATCCAGGATAAGCTATAAACAGTCATATTTAAAAACCATCAGAGTACTGAAGATCCAAAGAGCTCATGTACTAAAATCCAGTTAGATACATTTCCTTCCTAGGAACACAGAGACCTGGCTGTTTTCATTCCTGGTTTAATGGTAGAAGCAACATCCACCAGAGAGAAATAAGGAAAAAGTAGGCTAATCTTTTTAATGAACTAATGGTAGCATATGCATGCTAAAATGACAAATAAGATATTTGTATGGCCTCAGCCCCAGTGTGAGATCCCATGGGCTCATACCAAGTGCAGAGAGAAGCAAACCAAAGGCTAGGAGCAGGGCAGGGAAACTGAGATACATACACCCTCCTGGTTTGCATAGGATCTTCCCAAGTTTAAGACAGCAGTTTTCTGAAAAGCTGAAATAAATCTCTAGAGTACCTCATGATTCCCCTACGTGTACTATGTGAACCTTTAATGGCTGGGCAGGGCAGAATTGCTGAGAGAAAGTCAAGTAAGACACTCTGGACGTTCATTAAGTGCAGTGCACTAGCCCTCCAACGTTTGGAGTCAAGGCAGGCAGGGGAAGAGTGGTCTCCTCGGGTGCAGAATGCCTGTGGAAGGATTACAGTACAAAAAACCCTGGAACACAGAAAATACAAAGCCAAAACTATAAAATGGAAATAAATGTTCCAAGGGTTGGAAAGCTGGTTGTTGAATTGTAATTGTAAAGAGATTTCTGAGTCTCACAGGTTTTTAGATTCCATATCCTTTGAAGGAAAAGTGATCTCACCATCAAGATACTTTAAACAATGGAATTGCATCTGTGTACAGCTGCAAAAAATTCTAGGCATTTCTAAATTATGTACTAACTCACCCAACTATAGTGACCCTATGAATAACATTCTGAGCAAAAATGTCTTTTATTTCCACTTCTGTTGATCTTTCACACACAACTAGTGGAATACAATAAAAATAATATATGACAAATGCAGAAAAGCAAACACAGTCATGGACAAGAGTGGAAAAAGTCAAGAGAAACCGAGAGAGAGACAACTGAGAATTTGAAATTATATGACAAGACTTTTAAAATGACTATTAAAATGTGTTAAAGGATGCAGTGGAAAATACAGACAGCATACAGAAATAAATAGATCATTTTAGCAGAAGTTAAATTATGAAAAAAAACAAATAAACATCATAGAAAATACTTGGTAATAGAATGAAGCATTTCTTTCAATGAGCAAATACCAGATACAGTGTTGTAATCGGTAAACTAAAAGACAAGTTAATAAACATTATTCAAAATGGAATGCAAGTAGAGGAAAAAAGATGGAAAAGAAAAACACAGAACAGAGCATCTAAGATTTGTACATCAAATGGTTTAGCCTTGAGTAGCTCAGTTAAAGTAGTATCTTATAATTTATTATTGCACTTATCAATTCATTCTTTTTGTTGTTTTCAGGTAATATTCTGATGTCATCACAGTGATGAAACTATAGATATAATGGAATTAACATTTGAAATATACTAACAATTTATAATTTATTTTAAATTTTGGGTTGAGCACTACCATATTTGACAGGCTAGAATAAAAGGTCAGAGGCAGTAAACATATCAAATCATATTTTTACACCCCTTTTTTATGGATGTAATGAAGCATTTCAGATTTATTTCCTTTGACAAATATTTATTAGATGTCTTTAATTGTGCATATTTTCGTGTGTAATTGGACAAGATTTACCTTGTAGCTCATCATACCTGATACATAGAATTTTTTTCTCTTATTTCTTATAAATTGGAAAAGACCAAATTGACTCTAAATTTTACCATTCATTAAATTCTTTATTTATTCATATTTTGTTAAAGTTGCTTTTATTCTGTGCTCTGCAAAGTAAATCTGTGGCAGCAATTATACAAACTACACAATCTGTTATTTTGTGTCCTGGCTAAGATGGAGATACCACTTCCAGGCCCTGCTTCCCTCACTTGCTTTTGTCCCCTACCTAGTGGCTAGACAACATGAGAACTTTCCCTGATCTGGGCCCAGACTATATGGAGCAGAGTTGACTAACCCTGCCCCCACTCTACTACACTCAGTACCAACTGATATTTATGTGAAGAAGAAGTAAGAGTCTCTTGAATTAAATGGTTGAGCCCTAGTGTATATCTATTATAGCAGCTTCTGTTACCCTGAGTATATAATAGTTTATTTTTCATTGAGTTTTATGATAAAATGAAGAACTTGGCAATAGACAACAAACAAGCAAATAAATAACAAAATAAAAACAAAAATAAAAATAAAAATGCATAAAAAAGGATAAGCATGGTGTTCCATATCAATTTCCACTTTTTTTGTGGTAATTTTGTCATAGTTTTATTAGTATTCTTGTAGGAGACAGTTGTGATGCTGAGGCTTTTCTTTTACTTGTGCTGGCACAGCTCAGTTGGGTTTGTACTCAAGAAACTGAGCTGAATACCACATGGTATATTTTTTTAAATGCATTTTCCTTTTTTTTTGTCTCCCATATATGGTAATGCACAAACGTGCAGTCTGCATAAGTGGTCTCATGTTACAAGGTCTTTAGGGATGTCATGTACACATATATCCAGGTTGCCTTTTTTTTTCATTGCTCAGGGATGGGACCCTCCCAGGTTCTAAATTCACTGTGATTTTGTTTTAAGTTGGACATCTACATGCCCTACAAAAGTTACCACACTTGTAAGAAGTTTTCTTGGTGTCATTTACGGTTCTCAGCAGTACCATAGATTTACCAGTTGCTGGTAAATATTCTGCTGTTAAATATTATTCTGAAGAAATAAATGAAATGACTGAATATCTGAACAAATTATTTATTTACTTTACTATGTTAATAGATTTCAGTTTTTGTAGAAAACATCATATGATTAAACATATTTACACATGGCATGTATATTGTCTTAGTTTGTAGAAGAACTCAGAGACAGGAATTTAAAGCAAAAAAAAAAAAAAAAGGAAGAGTGGTGATAATCTTCAGTAATTATTTTTTGATTGAATAACCAAACATTTATGAAAAGCCTTTTCTATTTAAGGTACTCACTGAGTGCTAGCTACATAAAGATATAAACATTTCTTTACTAATCACGTAGTCCAATTAGAAAATCGCATAGGCAAGAATTACACACAATGAAAATTGCATTCATAGCAAAATGTTATTATAAAGAAAATCACATAGTACAGTGGAGAACTAAGAGCAGAAACTAAACTGTTCATGGTATGAGTATAGTTTAAAATATAATCTCTGAGGAAATGAATTTTAGTTGAATCTGAGAACTCAGTGGTCAAGAAGAAGGAGTAGGATTTTCTCAAGTGAATGAAAGAGATTGTGAAAAGGCATGAAATTATGAGAGAAAACAACACCTTTCTTAGGAAGGACAGTATTTCAGAAGAGTTAGCAAAGAATGTGGTAGACATGGTTAAAAGCCTGATGTGCTATGGATAGTGTTTCAAGGTCTTTCGACTTTGATCAGAAAACTACCAAATGTAATTGGCATGTTTTAGTCGCTAGGTAACATGATCACTTTTACCCACTTGTCCCACAGCCTTGTTGCCAGTCATGACAATCTTATCAGAGAAATGGGAATCTTCCTAGCTCTTGTCTCCTTTTTTACTTTACCCCCTGCAGTCTACTTTTTTTTTTAACTATAGTAGCCAGAATGTTTCACTATACATTTAATATGCTCATATTTCTCCCATGCTTGAAAACCTCCAGCAGATCACAGTGAAATTCAAATTAGAAACTGAAATTCAAATTTGAGACCAGAGCCAGCATGAATAGAACACTGCCTACCACCCTAAGGTCATATTCTACCTCCTCCCTTCTTATTTGCTGTTTCATTACTATGCTGGCCTCCTTATGTGCCATTATCCATATGTATTTCATTGATTTTTTTCCTTTAGGTATCAGATGGGCAGATTGAGAAAAATACCCCTCTAAGTTCACAGCACCTTTACTCACTGGAGTCTTTATTGTTATTACTTTATTTTACTGTGCTTATTTTTTAAAATTATGTGTCTTCTTGCCCTACAAAAATGTCATCCCACTTTGTAAATATAGAAATTGGAATCTATGCAAAGCCAAAGTTTGATTTTTTTTTTAGTTTTTTTTAATGTTTATTTTTGAGAGAGACAAAACATTAGTGGGAGAGGGGTAGAGAGAGAGAGGGAGACACAGAATCCAAAGTAGGATCCATACTCTGAGCTGTCAGCACAGATTGTGATGTGGAACTGAAATTCAGGAACCATGAGATCATGACCGGAGCTGAAGTCTGATGCTTAACCAACTGAGCTACCCTGGTGCCCCAGTGTTTGATTTTTAATCAACTAAATCATTTATTCCATTCATTCAGTTTTGTAAGCCAACATCTATTGTCTATACCCATATAAAAGATTCTCATGTTTTTTTATTAAAATATATTCTTGTGGGCACCTGGGTGGCTCAGTCGGCTAAGCATATCAATTTGGCTCAGGTCATGATCTCACCGTCTATGGGTGTGAGCCCCTTGCGGGTCTTTGTGCTGACAGCCCAGAGCCTGGAAACTGCTTCAGGTTCTATGTCTCCCTCTCTCTCTGCCCTCTCCTGCTCACACTCTGTCTCTCTCCCAAAAATAAGTAAATATTTAGAAAATTAATAAAAATGTATTCTTGCAATAGGGGTACTATTATTTTGTGTGCACATTTTTATGCTATTTCTTTAAAGTGTTTTGTTATACATCTCACACTTCTTTCATTAAGAATTCTCTTTTAAGATCCATCCATGTAGCTAATTGTGCATCTATTCCATTGCCTCAAGGCAATGAACATGCTCCTTCTTTCTTTAAGGTAGATACTACTTTTAGTTGCTGCTTCTCACGTATTGGGGAGTTAGTAGTAGTAGCAGACAAGTCAGCTTCAGTGATGGGAAATTCATGTTTATCAAAGCCACTTGCTGAAAATTATTTGTTGAAAGAACATGTCTTTGCTTTAAAACTGTAGTGGTGTCCTCTATAACTTTTCTTTCCAGACTTACCACAACCCAATAGAATTTATGGCCTTCCACAGAAACTTTGAACACCATTGAAACAAAAAAAATAGTTCTCACTTTGCATCTTAAGCCATCATAGTGAGCACACGGACCCAGGAAACCATAACAGTGGGTCGAAGGAGGGACAGCAATATGACAGATGCAGGTATTTTGTAAATGTGAGAAACAGTTTATGTAACTTTCTTGAACTTTGCACATGCTTACCCTAGGTCTATATAAACCAGGCCTACTTGATGAAAAAATGGTGCTAAGAATGCTTTAATTTATGGTTGTATTGATCAGATTATTCAGAACTGAAAATGGAGAGTTTGGGTCCTACTGTCCTGTCACCTCATGATCAGGCATATGGTCTCCACTAGTGGCTGATGGCGAGCCAAGAACCATTCTCCATCTCTGGCAAATGCATTTTACTAAGATCTCCTCCAAATGTGAGTCATTTCCTTCTTCTTTGAGGTTTCCATGGGATGGTTCCATCAGGGTAGTGGACCTGTGTGATGTCCCCTGGGAGGATGAGATAGGCGGTATTTCTGTGCACAGCCTTATAGGCATAACTGAAGAACTGATATAAATCTGAAGGAGGATCTTCATATTCTGCTGCCTCTGCTGCTTTTTCTGTGCTTTAGGCAATGTCCATTTAAAGAGTTGCATAGGGCCTGCGAGGGGCTCTGTAACATACTCAAGGACAAAACACCCAGAAGAACAGTTTCTACCAAGGTTAACATCTGCTTACTTTAATAATTTGTCAAGATCTAGGGGTGCCTGGGTGGCTCAGTTGATTAAGCATCTATTTTTTCTTTTATTTTTTAATATTTATTTTTTGAGACACACACACACACACACACACACACACACACACACACAGAGTTCATTCAAGTGGGAGAGGGGCAGAAAGAGAAGGAAATAGAATCTGAAGCAGGCTCCAGGCTCTGAGCTGTCAGCACAGAGCTCAACACAGAGCTCAAACCCACAAACCATGAGATCATGACCTGAGCCGAAGTCGGACACTTAAATAACTGAGCCACCCAGGTGCCCCTAAGCATCTGACTCTTAATTGCAGCTCAGGTCATGATCTCACAGTTTGGTTCCTGAGATGGAGCCTTGAGTCGGCTTTGGCACTAATAGCTCAGAGCCTGCTTGGTATACTCTTATTTCTCTCAGTCTCTCTCTCTCTCTCTCTTTCTCTTTCTCTCCCCTACTCATGCATATTCTTTCTTTCTGTCTCTCTCTCTCTCTCTCTTTCTCAAAATGAATAAATAAACTTAAAATATTTTCAAATAATTACAAAATATGAATTATGAAGAAACATGTAATGTTTCATACATGAAATCAGTACATAGGAACAGTTTTTGTTAGTAGGCTCTATGCCCAATGGGGGGATTGAACTCATGACCCTGAAATTGAGTCACATGTGCTACCAAAGGGACGAAACACCCCTTTTAATAGGGAATTTTTATAAGAAGAAAAAAGAAAAGGAATAAATGCATAGTTTAACTGTATAAAATACCATAGTTTATAGATGATCATATGATAATAAAATTTTACTAAAAAGACTTTTGTTATAATTTGAAAGGGAAAATAATATTGGAGAAGATCAGAAAGTAAGCTATAAAATTAAGCTGGATAAGTGTTTCATAACAGTTGAATAGCATAAAATCAACGATATTTTAGGATGCCCTTTAGAAACACAAACCGGATAAAACAGCAATTTCTGTTGGAAGGAAAATCAAATTCTCTGACTCTAATATAAATGAGCAGGGGATTTCTCTGAAAGCTTTTAATCCACTCCAGCAGTCAATCTTCTTATAGAAAGAGATGTCCTATTATTTAGACATTCAAGTAAAATTCTACCTAAATTAATAGTGATTGCATTGTAATAAGAAAATAAGAACTGGCTTATATGTGTAAAATCTCCTTTAATTGTGGAAAGAGTGTATGGTAAAGTCTATTATCAAACAGAAAGTGTTCATACTGTTAGTAGGTCACTTCTTTTTCTTTTTTTTTTTTTTTTTTTTTTTACAAATAGTTTATTGTCAAATTAGTTTCCACATAACACTCAGTGCTCATCCCC